>NC_016090.4:27402169-27577421 GCF_000004515.6 Glycine max | reverse complement strand
TTTGAATAGTACGTAAACCAAACCCTCTAATATCATGAAAATCAACCAAGGCTCCCAAATCAAGTTCTCATATCAAGACCTTATTATTCAACTTCACTTCTTTTCTTCGGCTGCGGCTTCTTCTTCTTTTTGAATAGTACGAAATTGTAGATTAAAGAAAGAACTAGGCAATATATATATACATCAAGCATGGCCAAAATAAAACATTAAGAATGGCCAAAAATCATATCTTCCAATGAAACATACCCCCCCCCCCCACACTTATTCCCAGCTTATTCCCAAAACAATTCCAAAGCTCCAAAATTCCTTAAGGGTAAAGTGATATCATGGTTTTTCACTTAAGGCTTGTAATGAGCTTCAAAACAAAGAAAGGGGAAAATAGGCTCAAAGGGGCTATCAAAGGAATTGATTCAAGGTAAGTCCATTTGGCTATAAGCTTATAAGAACAAAATTGCCTAAATCATTTCCAAATATGCATGTGAATTAGGAAGCATCAACAAGAATCAAGCCAAGGCTATTGTGCAAGCAATCAATGGGGCAAAACACACCAAAAGATTATGATGATGGATGGCTCGAATTCTCACAAAGGTAAACTTATCACTTTCAAATTGAGCTTTCAAAACTATCATGACATGTAAAGGAAAAACAAGGATTTCAAGTTACAAAATGTCAAGAGACTTTTATTTTCGGAACAATTACCCATTACTTGAACATATCCTATAATTCAAAGACAAACATGCAAATTTAACACAACAAAACTAACAAAATTAAACTAATTTAACACAACTAACAAAACCAAAACCAAAGAACACACCCCCCTCCCCCTCATACTTAAACAACACATTGTCCTCAATGTGGCACAATTAAAAGATTAAAAGCAATTAAACCATCAAATAGAATTGGACAAATGTAATAAAAGTAAAGAAGGAGATAGGAAAGAAAAACTCCCTAAGTCATGGTAGAGGAAGAGTAGGGTGGAGTAAGGAAGTCTCTTCCACCACTACGTCCACTAAAGAAGGGTTTATGAGGAATGGCTTAAGTCAGTGTCCATTGACCTTGAAGCTCTTGTTTGTGGAGTCGCTTTTGATCTCAACTGTACCATAAGGAAAAACATTAGTAACAACAAAAGGACCAATCCACTTAGACCTCAACTTACCACTCATGAGTCCAAGCTTAGAATTATACAATAACACTTTTTTCCCAACCATGAAGTCCTTCTTAATTATCATGCTATCATGGAACTTCTTGGTCTTTTCTTTGTAGAACTTGGCATTCTCGTAGGCTTCTAGGCGGATCTCATCTAACTCACTCAATTGCAACTTTCTTTCCTCACCAGCTTGATCCATAGAGAAGTTGCAGGTCTTCACTGTCCAGTATGCTTTGTGCTCAATCTCCACTGGAAGATGGCATGCCTTTCCAAAGACAACCCGATAAGGAGACATTCCTATGGGTGCTTTGTAGGCAGTCCTATGTGCCCAAAGAGCATCATCTAGCCTGGTACTCCAATCTTTCCTGCTTGGCTGCACAATCTTCTCTAAAATTCTCTTGATCTCCCTGTTAGAAATTTCTGCATGTCCATTGGTTTGGGGGTGGTATGGTGTGGATACCCTGTGGACAACCCCATACTTTTTAAGTAAGGCATGCATTGATTTGTTGCAAAAATGGGTTCCTTGATCACTAACGATTGCTTTAGGTACTCCAAACCTCTAAAACAGATTAGATCTGACAAAATCTACAACAGCCTTAGCATCATTACTTCTAGTGGGCTTGGCTTCCACCCATTTTGAAACATAATCAACTGCAAGGAGAATGTAAACATAACCAAAAGATATAGGTAAAGGGCCCATGGAATCTATACCCCAGACATCAAACACCTCACAAAATAGCATAGGTTGCTGAGACATTTGTTGTCGCCATGTAAGTGCACTTCCTGCTCTCTGACACTTCTCACAAGTGCTACAAATCTTCCACGCATCTTTAGAGATGGTGGGCCAGTAAAAGCCACAGTCAAGCACTTTGCGAGTTGTCCTTTGAACACCCAGATGACCTCCCGGTGCGGAAGAATGACAGAACTGCAGGACTGAGTCAGTCTCATGATCTGGAATGCATCGTCTAATGACCTAATCACTGCACAATTTCCACAAGTAGGGGTCATCCCAAATAAAATGCTTAGCATCACTTTAAATTTTATCTTTTTGAGCCTTAGATGCTAAGGGAGGAAAAACAGAAGCAACTAAATAATTGACAATGTTAGCAAACCAGGGAGTAGAAAGAGAATCATAAATACTATACAACATATATATATGATCATCCGGGAAATCATCCCGAATAGGTGAGTCCTCATCAGACACATGTTCGATCCGACTCAAATGATTAGCAACTAAATTTTGTGCTCCGCTCCTATCACGGATCTCCAAGTCAAACTCTTGGAGCCAGAGCATCCATCGGATCAACCTAGGCTTTGAATCAGCCTTCTGCAACAAGTACTTTATAGTTGCATGGTCAGTATAAACAATAATGCGAGTACCAAGCAAATAATAACGAAATTTTTCAAGAGCAAAAACTACGGCTAGTAGCTCTTTCTCAACAGTAGTATAATTCGCTTGGGCAGCATCTAAAGTCCTAGAAGCATAATATATCACCCTAGGCAATTTATCAATTTTCTGATCAAGGACAGCTCCCAATGCATAATTTGATGCATCACACATAAGCTCAAAAGGGGCTGTCCAGTCGAGTGCCTGGATGATGGGGGTGGTAGTCAATGCTCTTTTTAGGCAATCAAAAGCCTGTTTGCATTTATCATTAAAGTCAAACTCCACCTCCTTTTGCAACAAGTTGGATAGTGGAAGGGCTACTTTGCCAAAATCTCTTATAAAGCGCCTGTAGAATCCTGCATGACAAAGAAAAGATCGCACTTCTCGCACGCAAGAGGGGTAAGGCAATTGTGAAATAACAGAAATTTTTACAGGATCTACTTCAATGCCCTTATTGGAAATAATGTGGCCTAAAACTATACCTTGCTCAACCATAAAATGACATTTTTCAAAATTTAGAACGAGGTTAGTTTCAGTGCATCTATTCAAAACCTTTTCCAGACTATCCAAACAAACATCAAAAGAGGATCCATATACAGTGAAATCATCCATAAACACCTCTATGCAATTTTCTAAAAAATCACTAAAAATACTAATCATGCACCGCTGGAAGGTACCAGGGGCATTGTACAGGCCGAAAGGCATCCTCCTATAGGCAAAAGTGTCGAAGGGGCAGGTGAATGTGGTCTTTTCCTGATCCTCAGGAGCAATAGTGATTTGCATAAAACCAGAAAAACCATCAAGGAAACAGTAGTGAGATTTACCTACCAGGCATTCAAGCATCTGGTCAATGAATGGCAGTGGAAAATGGTCCTTTTTGGTAACCTGGTTCAGCCTCCTATAGTCGATGCATACTCTCCAACTGTTCTGCACCCGAGTAGGAATCAGCTCCTCCTTCTCATTTTTTATCACGGTGAGGCCGATTTTCTTTGGAACTACCTAGACGGGACTCACCCATTGGCTATCGGAGATAGGATAAATGATTCCAGCTTGCAAAAGCTTGGTTACCTCCTTCTTCCCTACATCAAGAATCACTGGGTTGAGTCTTCTCTGTGGCTGTCTTACTGGTTTAGCCCCATCTTCTAAATTTATTCGATGCATACATGTGGATGGGCTAATACCAGGAATGTCCGCTAGGGTCCAGCCTATAGCCTTCTTATGCTTCTTGAGAACTGATAACAGCTTCTCCTCTTGCTCATCAACAAGGGAGGTAGATATAATTACTGGAAAACTTTTGTTATCATCCAAGTAAGCATATTTTAAATTTGATGGCAGAGGCTTCAATTCTGGTGTGGATGGCTGGATAGTGGTAGAAAGAGATGGTTTCTCAGCCTGTACCTCATAAAGAAAGTCAGAGGTATGTGTACTTCCTGAAACATGGTTAGTTCTATCTAACTCTAAAATCAATCTCAAGAGGTAAAACATCAGCAGACATGTAATCAATTTCAAATTCAGATTCACTCTCAGCATCAAATTCAGACATATGATCAAGTACAAATTCATATTCAATGCATGAAGAGTGACAGGCATGCAGATTAGAATGAAGATCAGTCATGTATTCATCAACAATATGGTCAATTATTTCAACACGAAATACAGAAAGATCTTCAGATAGGTGTTTCATAGCATCAAGAATATTAAAATGAACAGTTATATCACCAAACTCCATAGATAGTGTGCCTACATATACATCTATCTTAGTTCTAGCAGTTTTCATAAAAGGTCTGCCTAGAATGATGGGAACTAATCCTTTAGAAAATCCCTCCTCCATATTTAAAATATAAAAATCAACAGGGAAAATCAGCTCACCAACTCTAACTAAGACATCCTCTATGAAACCAGCAGGATAGGCAACACTTCTATTAGCTAAATGAATTACCATATCAGTTGACTGCAAAGGACCTAGAGATAGAGAATTAAAAATAGACAGAGGCATAACACTAACAGAAGCTCCTAAATCTAGCATGGCATTGTCAAACTTATTGTTCCCTATAATACAAGGTATGCTGAATGTACCTGGATCTTTACATTTTTTCAGGGATTTGGGGAACAGATTTACCAATCAATGCGGAGACATTTCTGCCCATACTAATTCTTTCACTTCCTTTAAGCTTCCGCTTATTAGTGCACAGCTCCTTCAAGAATTTAGCATATCTTGGAATTTGCTTTATTGCATCCAGCAGAGGTATGTTTACCTCTACTTTCCTAAATGTTTCCAAGATCTTCTTCTCTGCCTCTTCCATTTTTTTTGTTGGAAATTGCTCTTGAAGGGAATGGAAGAGGGATATGCTGCTTCTCTTTAGATTCACCTGCATAGAAATTGTTATGTAACTTATTCTTTAAATTTTTGTCATCATCTTTTTCTAGAGTAGAGTGAGGTTGGGCAGGTTCATTGGCGGATGAGGAAGATGCTACCGGTTGAGGTCCTTGACACTGCTTTCCTGACCTTAATGTAATGGCACTCACATTTTTAGGATTCTGGACAGATTGAGAAGGTAATCTATTAGAATTCTGGGACTGTTGTTGATTTAACTGTGTAGCCAACTGTCCCATCTGATTAGTTAAGCTCTAAATGGAGGCTTTGGTCTCTTGCTGAAACTGCATGTTTTGCATAGTCATTTGCCTCACAAGTTCTTCAAGGGAAGGATGTGGAGAGGCCTCAACTGTTTGTTGTTTCTGGGGCTGTTGCTGTTGTTGCTGCTGGATTGGTGGAGGAACGTATGGTCTGCTTGGGCCAGCAGCATTTTGCAAATAAGTCTGTTGTTGTTGCTGCTGCTGTTGTGAAGGATTCGACCATCTTAGGTTGGGATGATTCCTCCATCTGGGATTGTACCTGTTGCTGGAGAGGTCATAGTTATTCTGTTGTGGCTGATTTTGCTGCTGAGGTTGAGGAGGTCTGTTGTAGATGTTTGCAGCATAAGCTTCAGGCTGTTCAATTGCTTTAGATTGTTGCATAGAAGGGCAAAGGTCTGTGTGGTGGTCGGTAGAGGAGCATAAACCATAGAGTTTGGCGACAGGTGCATATTTTTGATTCATGGCCAGTTGGGTTACCAGGTTAACCAAGGCATCTAGTTTACCTTCAAGCTTCTTAGTCTCACCTGATGAATTCGTGGCTACTTCATGCACTCCTCTAATGACAATAGCATCACTTCTAGCACTAAATTGTTGGAAGTTTGAAGCCATCTTCTCAATTTAATTTCTGGCTTCAGCAGGGGTCATGTCTCCAAGGGCTCCACCACTGACAGCATCTATCATACTTCTCTCCATGTTGCTGAGTCCTTCATAAAAATATTGGAGAAGAAGCTGCTTTGAAATCTGGTGGTGAGGGCAACTGGCACATAATTTTTTAAATCTCTCCCAGTATTCATATAGGTTCTCTCCACTGAGTTGTCTAATACCTGAAATATCCTTTCTGATGGTCGTGGTCCTGGAAGTAGGGAAAAAAATTTTTAAGAATACTCTCTTGAGGTCATCCCAGCTCGTGATGGACCTTGGAGCAAGATAATATAGCCAGCCCTTTGCCACTCCCTCTAAAGAATGAGGAAAGCCCTTCAGAAATATGTGATCCTCCTGGACATCTGGTGGTTTCATGATGGAGCAGACAATATGGAATTCTTTCAGATGCTTGTGTGGGTTTTCACCTACAAGGCCATGAAACTTTGGAAGCAAATGGATCAGTCCAGTTTTAAGAACATATGGGACATCCTCATCAGGGTATTGGATGCACAAGCTTTCGTAGGTGAAATCAGGTGCAGCCATTTCCCTTAGAGTCATCTCACAGGGTGGAGGTTGTGCCATATTCTCAGAATGTACAAAATCAGAATGTTCGAAATTATAATGCTCAAAATCACCAATATCAGAATGCTCAGGATGCTCAAAAGGTATTAAATGATGTCTAAATAATCTATGAAATTTCCTATCTATCTCAAGATCAAAGGGTTGTAAGTCAGATGGATTTCCTCTAGTCATACACTAAATTCAGCATGCACAACTAGTTGTCTTCTTATGCAAGTAACAGTGTAGGTTTGAACTACAACTACCATTAAATGATATCCAAATGACTTGAAATTTTGTGAGAAACCTTATAAAATGATGAGAAGATAGCACAAAAAATTTCAAATGAAAATTCGAAGTCTAACTATATAAGCTAAAAATGATAAGTTAAGAAAAATAAGAGAATAATACTTGAAAATAAAAAAAAAACTTTTGACAGAATCACTTTGTTTGGATGATGGAGACCTCAGCCGGCATACAGCTAGTTGCCATGGTGTAGGAAATTTTTTTCTACCCCAAATACATATATAATAATTGCGATTCTGATAACTGCAGCAAAAGTTATGGTCGTTTGAAGTTTTGACAAAAATCAAATTTGCTACTTTTTTGGAACTTTCAAATCTGACCAAACTAAAGGCTCTAGCTATTTTCCCCACAAAATATAGATTAAAAGAAGTTACCACAAAAAAATTCAGCCAAAAATAACAACTCTAGCTACTAAACCAAAAAATCCCAAATAATTCAGCAAGGGTGGTCGCTAAAATCCGTCTCTACATGATTTCCACTACTACTTTGTTTTGCCACAAGCAAAAGTGGTCGCTAAATCCGTCGCAAAATATTATTCACAGCAAAACACCCAAAACTGAAACAGGGGAAGCGCTTAACAGAAAAACTAAAATAGAACACACACTAAACAAAATACCAAGACGCTAACACACACACTAACACAACACTAACAATTAAACATAAAACACGAAAGAATTAAACACTAACACGACACTAGCTATTATGAACCTTTGGACACTGCACCCCGACAACGACGCCAAATTTGATCGAGGCCGTACCCGAATCAAATAAATATTAAAATGTAGTAACTAGGAAGTGATCCTAGGTCGTTTCCCAACGAGCAATGATAAATCAAATGTTCATAACAGATAGTAGAAAATAGTAACAAAGGGGGGGGGTTATTTGCTTTTGTAAATTAAACAGCGAGTAAAATTTAATTAGAAAATATCATAATTAAAATATGTTGCTTCCCCTTGATTCACAAGCAAGTCTCTTATCCTAGGTTGTGAGAATTTATCCTTATTCAGTTCAACCACTTAATCCAACCCTAAATTAAATTACTAAGCGAAATTCAACATAAAGCATTCATTATGTGATTAAGCATCACATACACCAATTACTCATAAACGATCATTAAGCATGAACGTAAATTAAGCGTAGAGACAATTAATCAAGCACTAAGCATGCATGAATTAATAGCAACAAATTCAGAGTAATTAGTGAAGAGGAAAAAGAACTGAACAGAATTTAACAATAATAATAGAACCTCAAAGAGAACTGTGCTTGATCCTCAAGAGAAAACAACGCTGGGGACTTAGCCTTCCATTAATCAGATAGAGAACGAAATTGTATTGATAAAACTAAAAGTCTGAACTGGAATTGTAAAAAACGAAAAAATAGAAGAGATAGAGAGAGAGAGAGCTAAACTAGAACCTTGGTGCGGTTATATAGTTTTTCAGCCCCAAAGCTTACAAATCTGTTTTAAATCCAAGCCCATAAGTAAAATCAAATCAAATCTAGATAAGATAAGATCTAGATGAAATAATATCTAGATGAGATCAAATCTAAATAATATCTAGATAAGATAAGATAAGATCTAATTTTGTAGAATAAATTAGTTTGCCCTCTTCAAGTCCAAGCCCAATTCTGGATTCAAGCCCAAGCCCAATTCTAGATTCAAGCCCAATGCTTCATTAATTTCTGAAATTAGATTAAAAACATCAAATTAGTTGAATGGGCCCAAATAATAAAACTGCCTCATAAATTTGACAATTAAGACTAATCAGTATTTAAAATGGTGCAAAAAGGGTTAAGAAATAGGAAAAAATAATGGCACATCAGAAGGTGTCGCCCTTAAGATGCCTTGACCTTGGTCTTTCTTTGGATATGAGTGAGAGCCATAAGATTTTGAAGTAGACTTCCTTTTAAGTTGTTGCTCTACCCTTATTTCTCAATCTAAGTAAGCCTCTACATTGTCCTTCCCATGGATGTATGGGAGATTAATGTTAGCCTCTTGAGGCTTTCTTTCCTTTTCTCTCCTATGGAGATGAGGTCTAAGATGTGACCTATGCCTTCCTTCATAATAGTCATGAAGTTCTTCACTTAGGCTCTTGCAAGAGTCATGACTACTATAGGAGGCATATTTTTCTTTTCTTAACTCTTTTAGTATTTTCCTTCTTTCTTCTTACCTTATTTGTTCCCTCTCATCTTTATTTATTTCTACTCTCCCTTTTCCTTTTTTCTTTTCTTTCTAGTTTTTCTTTCCATAACTTGAGGGAACTCAACTCATCTAAGATTATAGATAGAGGGCCTTTATGATTAGTACCCTCACCATTAACACTAGATGAATGATGACTCATGTTGATTCCTAAGTTGTGGTTCTTTCTTGTTGGGGTTTGAAAAAGGTAAAATCTAGGGTTTAAAAAAACTCAAGATAAGTGTGATAAGCAAGAAGAAAGTATTATGCAATAACAAGATAAACTAGGCAAGACTAGTAAAGAAAATAAGCTATGTAAATAAGCAAGAAATTAAAGTGCAAGAGATGTAAACTAGGCGGATCTTAAGAGTGTTTGGATGACCTTATTTAAGGTTCCCAACAAAGCACTCATTATCCTAAGGGAAAATTTCCTAAAATTATTACACACAAATGGAAGTAGGGTGACCTATTGGAGGCTCCCAACTTACATTCAATGAAAGGTCTTTTTGTTACAAAATTTGAAAGTAATGAAGGTAAACGTACAAGGGTCCAATTACAAATAAATTGTCAACTACAAAAAGGTCCTAAATTTTGGTAGCTATTCTCTCTTTGGTGTTTCACTCAATTTGGAGTGCTTCTTAGTCCAATATCTCTTAAGGTGGTTGGCCCCTCACTTCTTGACTGAAATTCTTCAATGGATGGCACCAATCCTCTTTTCGAATTCCCTATATGGCAACTCACAAACAAGGAAACAAAGAGACAAGCAATAACCAAAGAAAAAAATGAAATTAAAGCTAAACCAATATAGTTTTAACAATACAAATTTTCAAGTATTATTCAACAATTAAAGCAATGAAAAGGACATAGAAGCAAGCTAAGACTCAAAGAGAAATTTAGAATGGCTCTAGAGTAGAGTAAAAAATAAAAAAAAAGACTCAACAAACCTCTAGTATTGGCACTTGTTTTCTCACTAATTTTTAATTGAAATTTCAGAACTAAGATTGGTATAAAATAGACACCAATTATAGAACAAATTTTGAGCCAAAACAACAAGCACACTTCCCTTTCACTTTTTTTTTCCTGGATACTGATTTTTCTTCCAACTTGTGTGATTTTTCGTATTTTTTCGTTTTATCCAAATCACTTGGTTCTTTTTTGCTAATTTTTTTTCCAGATGTATAAAAAATTAAGTAAAAATTTCAGCTCAAAATTCGCAAAGACCAATTCCCAGTAATTTTTACAAGTTCGTATGTTCAAGCTGCCAGCACCAGCGATTTCAGACTTCGAATTTTTTAAGCATGGTATATTGATTGCCTTGGGCTTACTTTCAATCTTCCTATCTATGTTGAACTCACTAGGCTTGTTTACCATAGTTTTAGGAGTTCAATATTCACTTAGGATCAAAATTTCAGCCAGCAATTCAATCACCAAAACTCAAATTCACAATAGACACAATCATAAGGAAATCTAAAAGTTCAAGAAAAGGTTCACAATCAAAGACTCTCTAAGAATTTTGCATGAACATGTTAAGGAATAATTAACATGCAAGATTTGACTCAAATCAACTAATAGGCTAAAAGAATTTTATACACTCATGAACAAATGAGTTAGACAAAGAAACAAGAAATATAAAATTCAGCACAACACAAGAAATCTTATGTGACAAGCTCCATGACTAGACATGACTTATATGACAAAACTACAATAGATGAACAAGTCACTCTAGATTTTTGAGGTTTTCTTCTACTTTAATTTTTTTGTAAGAATTTTATGGTTTAGTTTTCAGCCACAAAAAATAGCAAGACAAAACTCAAAGGAACCTAAACTCAACACAATTCATGGTTCAAGAACAAGAAAAAGAAATTTGAACCATAGAAAATCAAATCTAGCTTCTATAGCAAGTTTAATCGGTGGAAATTCTAAAGAATCATGTTAACAACATTTAGCGCAAGACATGTGAGGAGATACATGGAGAAAAATGATGAAACAACAATGGAGGAGAAGGTAAAGTTGAAAATTAATGGAGGTTTAAGGAGCACTTACTTGAAGCTCTTGTGCTCTGATTACCACTTGATGAAAACTTGCTTGTGAAGCTTCTATGGAGGCTGGATCTTTGAGCTTCAATGAGGTCCTTCAATGGTGATTTTCCACCATGGAGATGAAGCGGAAGATAAAGGAGAAGAGATGAGAGGAGGTGCCATCCACTAGGGAATAAGCCATGGAAGAAAGAGTTTCACCACCAAGAAAGTGCCTTGGATAAGAAGCTTAGAGAGGAAGCTTCAATAGAGGAAAAGAAAGAGAGAGAGAGAGAGAGAGAGAGAGCGAGAGGAGAGGGAGCACGAAATTGAAGGAGGAAAAGAGGAAGAGAAGTTGAACTTTGAAGTGTGTCTTATAAGACTCTCATTCATCAAAGTTACAAGTGTTACACATGTTTCTATTTATAGCCTAGGTAGCTTCCTTGAGAAACTTCCTTGAAAAGATTCCTTGAGAAGCTAGAGCTTAGCTACACACACCCCTCTAATAACTAAGCTCACCTCCTTGAGAAGATTCCTAGAGAAGCTAGAGCTTAGTTACACACACCCCTCTAATAGCTAAGCTCACCTCCTTGAGATGAGAAGCTAAAGTTTAGCTACACACACCCCTATAATAGCTAAGTTCACTCCCATGCCAAAATACATGAAAATACAAAAAAGTCTCTACTACAAAGACTACTCAAAATGCCCTGAAATATAAGGCTAAAACCCTATACTACTAGAATGGCCAAATTACAAGGCCTAAAAGAAGGAAAAACCTATTATAATATTTACAAAGAAGAGTGGACCCAACATTTTCCCATGGGCTTAGAAATCTATCATGAGGTTCATGAGAATCCTAGGGCCTTCTTTAGCAGCTCTAGCCCAATCCTCTTGGAGTCTTCTATCCAATACCCTTGGGGGGTATGATTGCATCATCTATCTCTTGATCAAGTCCAAGTTTTCCTTAAGAACCTCAATTTCACCAAATGGCAATCTCAAATCCAGGGCTTGAACCCCAAGTGCAATTGCTTCCTCTTTCTTAAACTTCAAGAATTGGATTTTTTGTTTGAAATTACTAGTTGCATCACATGGATATGCACAGTCTATTTCCTTGGTTATGTTTCTACTAAAATATCAATCAGCAATCACTTCTGCAATAGTTTGCAAAAGATAGAGTAATTAAACCATATTGCAGAGTAAAATTTGTTGGCTGAAAGTTCATAGATTACTTCCTTTTTAAGCTTAGGCCTCGATTTTTTGTCAAAGGATGTAACGTCAAACAACAAAATTCTACAATATTGACTCAGTTCAAGGATCTTACATTGTTATCCTATATAATTTAAGCTCATTTTTCTATTGTACATATATTTGTTATAATCTTGTAATTAGAAGTCAATTACTTTGTTGCAAAGGAGACCAATTGTTAGCATCGTGATGCTTACACATTGTAATGTGGCTTGGGCACTACTTGTGCTCAAGGCCTCCAGTTATCTCATTAATAATATTATATGTTTTGCTGTTGTACAATATAAATGTTCACCTAAAAAGTAGTCAAAATTTTATGTAACATAAACAGGTTTATAATCATATCTCGTTGTCAATGAGTAAGATTGGTACCTTATTGTTTATTCTCGGAGAATAATCCCCGAACCATGTTTCTTGCGGTTCACTTTGGCAATGAGCAAAACATGAATTTATGAACACCCATCCTGTGCTTGAATTCATATAGAATGATCTCAAAGCTGCAAGCATGTCGAGCCTAAAACCTGAATAAAAATGCATCAAGGAAATTTAGTTTTATTAACATCATGAAGGATGAGTTTTGAACACGTGGAGTAAACTACAATTTTTTTCACAAAACACTAACATTTTTATAAACATTAAAAAACTTCTTAAAAGATAGAAATCATAGAATGGGTGAAAGCTATTCCATAAATTGTTGAGGTACTGGCAGAAAAATTGAAAGAGAAACCTTGTGATGTATTAATTTGGTCTGGTATGCATGTTGCTGGATTCAGCTTGCAACAATACCAATGCCCGTGCATATCAGCAAAGGGTGGCGCTAATATATGATGGAATTGTTAAAATAATGCATATTTGATAAGGAACTAGTGCACAAGGTGAATTTTCAAATAGTAAGGAGGGACATAAGGGCACTGTATGGAAAGTCTACACTAGGAGAAAAAAGATAGAATCAAGGGGTGAGAGTTAGTTACGGGAAGTGGCAGGAGATCATAACAAAATCTGTTAGAATGGTATCATATAAGGAGGGAGGAGAAAGAGAATATGGGAGGAAGGAATTCGGTTAGTGAAGGAGATTATTCTCTAAGTGAGGAGTCTGTGACTCTGGCTACTTTTCTCACTAGCTAGTTGTAATAAAGATTTGAGAATTATTCCACCTTCATAAATAAAACTATTACTTTATGTTACCTAAATTCACTGATATTTTGTTTTTAGCACAGTGACTTCTATCATTGGTCCAACCTATCGGATCATGAACCAGACGCGATTTACGTGACCTCAAGGGAATTCTATGCCACCAAAAATGATAGAGAGGGTTGACGCGTTGGAGGTGAAAATGGCGGCATTGAAGAACTCGTTGACACAAACCATGGACGAGTTTCATCACGCTCTGATGACAGAGTTTTCCAAGTTGCGTGACTACCATGGTAATGATGAACACCAGTCACCATTGCTTAGTGAGGAGTCTGTGTCAAAATACAAAATGGCAGCGAAGAAGGTTAAAGTTCCACCATTTGATGGGGAGGACCCTGCCGGGTGGATTACCCACGCTGAGACATATTTTGAAGTACATGGGTCATCTGAGGAGGTAAAAGTGAGGTTGGCAAAGCTTAATATGTAAAGGGCTACCATTCACTAATTCAATTTGTTGTGTAAGACTGAAGATGAACTCACTCTGGGTAAGTTAAAGAGAGCCTTGATTGAAAGATACAGGGGAAGAAAGACTAGAAATCCATTTGAAGAGTTAAAGGATTTACAACAAGTAGGGGATGTGGATGAGCATGTCACAGATTTTGAGTTTGTATCATCTTAGGTGGGTCATCTCCTAAAGGAGCAATATCTGGGATATTTCATGGGAGGTCTCAAACCAAAGATCCGACTAAGGGTGAGAACTTTTAATCCAAAAAATTGAGTCCAGTGATGAAGATAGCTCGTGATGTGGAGGTAGAATTGTGAGGATCATTGTTGCCACGTAGTGGTGGCGGAACACGACAATGGAGAGTAGGTCACGATTCAAACTTAGGAATGGGAGGAAAAGGTGGTGTCGAGTTGAGTTATATTGCTGGTGTGAAAAGCAATAGTGGATCTCATGTTAGCCCAGGCCCAATTAATGGGACCTTAGGGCCTGGACCAGGGAGTAACATTCCTGTTGGGGACCAAATGCGTGAACCCAGTTTGACCAATGTGTATATAAGCACGAGTACCAATTCTATGAGACAAGGAAGAAAGGAGGGAAGTCGGATAAATACTCCTCAGAACATGAGAGTTAAGCATCTACCTTATTCGGAATTGATGGATCCTAAGGCCCGAGGTCTGTGCTTCAGCGATGGGGAACAATATCATCCTCTACATCAATGTGCATAGAAACATTTTTCGTTTGGTGATCTTGGAAGATGACAAAGTCATTAACATAGAGGGTGAGGTGATAGCCATGGAGATGCTTGAAGATGAAGATGAAGTGATTTTGGGTTGTAATGTTATGGGGGTGTTTGGGCTAACTGAAGGCATGAAAACGATGAAACAACCTTCAACAATGCGTCTAGAATTGGCAAAAAGTGGAGCAAGTCACAATTTTATTGGCCCTTAGGTCACCCATGCCTTAGGGCTGAAGGTGGAACAAAATAGATGCCTGAAGTAAGATTAGGAGATGGTCACCGAGTCACTACTATGGGGAAGTGTCGGAATTTGGAGCTTCTGTTGGGAAACTTTCCTATAGTGGTGGACGCGTATGTTTTAGAACTAGGAGATCTGGATTTAATCTTAGGAGCCTCCTGGATGCAGAGTTTTGGGAAAGTGACCTTTGATTGGGACAAAAAGAAGTTGAGTTTTCCTTGGCAGGGAGGAATAAAGGAAATATAGAGGATGAACTATAGAAGGAAATAGGATAAGGAGACGCAGAAGACAGGACATTATATGCCATCTCTATATTGTTTGTTGTGGGAAGATGAGTTTAAGGGGGAAAGGGTAAATGAGGGTGATCTGGACCAGCAACAGCAAAGGGAATTGGAAGAGGTATTGAAGCAATTTCCTGAAGTATTCCAGGACATCATAGGTCTTCCTCCCAAAAGAGAAATAATGCATTCTATTGTTTTAACCAAGGAGGGAAAACCAGTGAGTGTGCACCCTTATGGCTATCCTTATCACCCCAAAGAGGAGATCGAGAGACAAGTACAGTATAGGATGGAACTAGGAATTATTAGGCATAGCTCCAGTGTTTTTTCTAGACCCATCATCTTAGTTAAAAAGAAGGATGCATCATGGCGAATGTGTGTGGATTACAGGGAGCTGAATAAGGTTACTGTACCTGACAAATATCCAATTTTAGTGGTAGAAAAACTCTTGGATGAGTTACATGGAGCTTCATATTTCTCAAAGTTGGATTTAAAATTAGGATATCATAAATTAGGATGAAGGAGGAGGATGTGCATAAAACTTCTTTTTGAACACATGACAAACATTACGAGTTCTTGGTGATGCCATTTAGGTTTATCAATGCTCCAGCTACTATGAATCAGGTGTTCAAACAATTGTTAAGGAAAATAGTATTGGTTTTTTTAATGATATACTTGTGTTCAGCAGGGGATAGCAGGAACATATGGAGCATTTGAAACAAGTTTTGAAAGTGCTTCAAGATAATCAATTGATAGTAAACAAAAAGAAATGCACTTTCGGTAAAAGGCAGGTAGAGTATTTGGGTCATGTAATTTCAGGTGAAGGGGTAGTTATGGATCTGGAAAAGGTAATGAGTGCTATGAATTGGCCTATACCTTGCAATGTCAGAGGTGTAAGGGGTTTTTTGGGATTGACGGGATATTATAGAAATTTTATTGCAGGATATGGAATGTTAGCTAAGCCTCTGATAGAGTTAACAAAGAAAGAGGGGTTTCATTGGGGAACCGAGGCACTCAAGGCTTTTGAAAAGCTAAAGAGAGTGATGACCCAAGCCCCAGTGTTGAAACTTCCAGACTTCAGTCAACCCTTTGAAATTGAACGTGATGCGTCAGGAAGAGGAGTAAGAGCTGTGTTGATGCAAAATAAGAGACCCATAGCATATTTCAGTAAGGCTCTATCTAAAAGTAACTTAAGTAAGTCAGCATATGAGAAAGAATTGATGGCATTAGTGTTGGTAGTGCAGCACTGGTGACCATACTTGTTGGGTAGGAAATTCATGGTGTATTCAAATCAAAAAAGCCTGAGACATTTGTTACAACAAAGGATAACTACAGTTGATCAACATAATTGGTCAGACAAACTCTTAGGCTACCAATTTGGTATTATCTATAAATCAGGGCCATACAAAAAAGTTGTTGATTCACTGTCTTAGATATATAAAGAGGGAGGACTGTAGAACATCACTTCATTTTCAGTTTGGATGCAAGAGAAATAGGTTCAACAGGAGGTTTTTAAAAAAAACCCTGCTCTATAAAGATAGATTGGTATTGTCTACCAAATCTGCTTGTATCCCTATATTGATGAAGGAATTTCATGCCTCTCATATGGGAGGACACTCTGGTTTCCTACAAACCTACAGAAGAGTGGTTGGAAGCATGTATTAGGTTGGAATGAAGTCTACCATCTAGGAATTTGTAAGGAGTTGTGACGTTTGTCAAAGGTAGAAATACTCAGCATCATCTCCAGTCAGGTTACTTTATCCACTTCCAACCCCAACTCGAATTTAAGAGGAGATATCCTTAGATTTTGTAACATGGCTTCCTAAGTCTAAGGGTTTTGAGGCAATGTTTGTGGTGGTGGATAGATTATCCAAGTATGCTTACTTCATACTTTTAAAACATCCTTATATCACTAGGAAGGTAACAGAGGTGTTTACCAAGGAGATAGTGTGTTTGCATGGGATACCACAATCAATTGTAAGTGATCGAGATTCACTTTCTGTTAGTCTATGTTGGAAGAAGCTGTTTAGATTGCAGGGAACGGTTTTGAAATGATTTCTTCATATCATCCAGAGACGAATGGGAAAACAGAAGTAGTAAACATGTGCTTAGAATCATATTTGTGATGTTTTGCCTCTGAACAACCAAAAAATTAGACATATTGGATATTGTGGGAAGAATTATGGTACAATACTACTTTTCAAATGTCCACTGAAATGACTCCGTTTGAAATAGTGTATGGAAGGAAACCTCATTTGTTGGTTTGTGTTCTGTAAAGGGAAACATGGGTAGAAGCAATGGAAGCTGAATTGTTGGATAGGGATGAGGCATTGTGCCAGTTGAAACATCATTTAAGTCATGCTCAAGAATTGATGAGAAAATATGCTAACCATAAATGCAAGGATGTGTCATTCAAGGTAGAAGAATAGGTGTTCCTGAAACTCTAACACCATAGATAGGTATTTGTGGCTAGAAGAATTAATCCGAAATTAGCTCCTAGGTTCTTTGGACCTTTTCCAATATTGGAGAGAGTTGGGGTTGTGTCGTATAAGTTGAAATTACTAGAAGGAGCTAGGGTGCACCTAGTATTTCATGTATCACAATTAAAGAAAGTAGTGAGAATTATTCTATTGATGTAAAGTTGCCTGTAGGATTGGAGCTGGAACTAGAAGAAATTGAGGAACCAAAGGAGTTACTAGCTTTAAGAGAAATATTTGAAGGAGAACATCCTATCAAATAATGGCTGGTCAAATGGAAAGGCAGGGCAACTGAGGATACTACTTGGGAAGATAAGACATAATTGAGAAGTCAGTTTCCCAAACTTCACCTTGAGGACAAGGTTGTCTCTTCAAGGGGAAGTAATGATAGGGAACTAGTGCACAAGGGTGAATTTTCAAATAGTAAGGAGGGACATAAGGGCATTGTATGGAAAGTCTACACTAGGAGAAAAAAGATAGAATCAAAGGGTGAGAGTTAGTTACGTGACGTGGCAGGAGATCAAAACAAAATCTATTAGAATGGTATCATATAAGGAGGGAGGAAAGAAAGAATAGGGAAGGAAGGAATTCGGTTAGTAAAGGAGATCATTCTCTAAGTGAGGAGTCTGTGACTCTGGCTACTTTTCTCACTAGCTAGTTGTAATAGAGATTTGGGAATTATTCCCTCTTGATAAATAAAACTATTACTCTATGTTACCTAAATTCACTGATATTTTGTTTTTAGCATTGTGACTTTTATCAATATTCATATCATAATTTGACAAAATATGTGAATTAAGATAATACAATATATAATATAAGATGTTAGGAACTATGTCAGAAAAAATATTATTTGGTATACATCATACGCAGAGTTCAAGATGAAATATGGTTTTCATATGTATCTCAACGCATATTGTGGAAAAAAGCCTTGAATGGAAACAAGACAAACTTTAGAACCTTGTAATATTTTCCTAAGCTATGAGGCAAGTTCATGGGGAAACATACCAAATATTGAAATGTGTTGGTACAACTTTTATTTAGGTTTTGCTCTATCCCCTGTATTCCCTATTGCATAAGATTTTGTCATGTAAGGCAGCCATTTATGTTTTCTATTCTGATTTCAAGAACACATGAACTCTTTCCATATGATTAATTTATGCTATTTTTAAGAGATAGGTATGCATATGAGTAGTTGTAACACCCCATTTTTCGTAAAATAAATTAAAAAGGATTTTATTTCTTTAAAAATAAATAATTTTAGAAAAATGATGAGGTTTTTATAATTAAACAAATAAGGAGAAATAACCTTATAAATTAAAATAATGGTTTGAAGGAACATAAAAAAGATGTTTTATTTATTCATTTGATAGGAAATAAAAGAGAGTTATTGTTTATAAAATAATAAAAATAGAATAAATAATAGGCTGGGAGTACCCTAGCTATAAATAAAGATACGTTAGGTTATTTTTCAGACTGATGATAGATCTCAATGCTTTGTCTTCCTCTCAATTTCTTTTTCTCTTCTTCCTCTCCCAAAACACTCTCTTTTTCCCGCATACACTAAACTTATCTTAATAAAATGACGATCTCGAACACTCTAACCGTTGGATCGTTGTGAAATTTAGTATTAGGTTTGGAACTCATTTCCAAACATTCTCACCGTTGGAATTTTTGAAAATTTGTTTGAGGTGATAGAAATGTCCTTTGCATCGTAGCTTTCTCTTTTCCCATAGAGATCCAAAACATGTCTCAGTAAAACTACGATCCCGAACTCTTCAACCGCTGGATCATTGTGAAATTTGGACATCGCCTTTGGAACCCATTCTTGCACATTTTCACCACTGGGTTTTGCAAAATACTTTCCATAGAGAGAGAAATGTCCCTCGCATGGAGACAATAAAATGGAGGCTTCAATCCCTTCTCTTTGGCTCTAACACTTGGAAACCCTAATAGAGCAATCAGAGAAAAGACTTGAGGAATCTTAGACAACTACTAGAGATGCCACTATCACTGTCGGAATATACATGTGAGCCCGCTTAGAGGTAAGGGATGAGTTTATCACAATTAGGGTTAAAATGAACATGTGTAGGGATCCTTAGAGGATTAAATTAGATTTATTTTGGGATGTTTATTGAATTATAATTTTTCCTTTATGATTATAAATATGATATTGTTTTGTTTGAAGAACTAATTGATGTTCTGATGCGAATTGGTTGATAAATTGAGTGCTCTTGGTGTTTTCATTTTTTTTTACCTATGATTTTAATTCCTTGATTTTGATATGATTATGTAAAATTGTTTGAGGGATTTTACTCCCCACGTTATGAGAAACATTTTTGTATAAATTGTTTGTATTTTGGATAAGATTTACTAGGTAAGCATGATAAATTGTAATATTGAGATCATGAAATTGTGATTAAAATTGTGTGTAAATGATAAATTGAATATGTGATGAATTGTGGGATAACATGTTGCTTTGAGATTATAATATTGTTATTGAGATTGAGTATAAGTGTAAAGTTGAACATGTGTTAATGTGTGAGATACACATAAACATGTGATGGTGGATTGTGAAATTATGAGATGTTAAATTATGGACATGAGATTTGATTGTGAATAAGTGTGTGGTTAATACTTGATGTGACAATACTTGTGTTGTGAGCTGTGAATTATACAATAACCTAACTGGTGTTTATCTTGAGAAAAGTGTTTATGCACAGTGTTAAAGGAAAAGTGTAGGATTCCTAGTTAGGAACCTAAAGTGTTAAATTGTAGCGTAATGTGTTAAACGTGTTTGAAACATGAGTGTGAGGTCGTGAGTATTGTATAATTCATGAGCAGTGTCTACGTGTAAAAACTTTTTTAGGGGTTGAACCTGAATCAAGAAGGTGAGGCCCTAACGAATTCTTCAGAGTTTAGGCCTTGGGGGTAAAGACACTCAGTTTAAGTGCTCCTTTAAGCCTATGTTGATCCCATATGGTTGGAGTATTCTCGCAAAACAGAATGACCCTGACTGGTCACCTTATGATTTTACTTAGTGAGAGTGACCTGACATACCCATTGTGTGGTGTGTCTTGTTTTGTAATTCTAAGCACCCCAGGATGGTTTTTTAGTGACATGGTACCACATTGCAATAGGCTTGAGTCTTAGTATAATTGTTTCATAGCGCTTGCTAATTGTTTATTATGAAATTGATGAGTGTTACTACGTCTTGACCCGAGTGTGTGATTCATGTGTAATATGATTGGTGATTGAAAAATGAATTTTAAATGATAAAGTGGTGAAGTGACATGGATTGTATTAAGTTGAGCTATGTTATAATTACTTCCATAATTTATTTTGATTACTTCTTTTTTATTTGTATTATTTTAGAAATGTGATAACTCACTCCCGTGTGTTATTTGTGTTTGGATCTTGTAATGATCTCGAACCTTGTGTTTGTGGGAGCAGATAACTAGGTGGATGACTTTAAAGAATCTCGTGCTGGAGGATGTTGGGACACAATGCTCTACTAAGATGTGATATTGGGGATGAGTTTTTATTTTAATTTCATGATGTTATTTTATTTTATTTTATTTTATTTTACCTCACTGGTTTAATAAAATTTCTTTTATAAACTTTGACGGCCTTGTTCTGAGCCGGATATGTTTTTAATAAATTTTATTTGGTAACAGTAAAGTGAATGTGAACTTTTTACCCATGTGAATTTGTTTATCAGTATTTTTATATGTTTTATTTACTTATATGTATGTCGGGGTAGATGGTGTTACAATAGTGATACATGAACCGACATCACTCAAGCATTTAACACTAGCATCCAATGGCAAATACTTGGCAAAGTCATTACAATGGTGAAAGGTTGCTAAACCTCCTACTGAGCAACCTGAAAGTAAAGCCTACGCCGGAGATGAGATTGAGTTTTACAGTCATGCATGGTGTAAAATAGTTTAAGACAGTCTTTTAATTATAAATTATCATTGATATGACTTTGAAAGTACATAATATAAAAGTCAACAAACTTGTATAGTAGTCTATGATGGAACATAGAATAAAATTGTTTTATAAGGTTAGGTCAGTGCATAATTTTTTTCTCTTATAAATTTCGTTTACATCATACATAATACTATTATAATTTGTTGACTTAAACTAATGAATGTTGAGACTTGAGAGAATAAACGAAAGCAAACTCCATAGGGGTGGAGTATTACCTCTCGTGCATTTCCCAAACCTTGTGGTAGAAGGTCGTGAATAATGGCTTCCCAAATCTTTTGCCCTTTGAAATAAAGTATTGTTGTCTGATATTCATCACATAAGCACGAAGAGTTATTTTATGCAGCAAACTTGGTTTAGTCACATTAAAAATGCTGATGAAATTTACCTTGTTAGTGAACATGGCATCTCTAGTAAATGAAGCTCCATCGCAATATCTCAGCTTTACAATATGATAAACTTCAAGGTTAAGGCTCTTAGGGCGACAACACAGTCTTGGCCTTTTTCTTCTTTTCCAAAATGGCCTTGGCAAGTGCCTCCACAATTCTCTATTGCAACTCTAGAATAATCTCAGTGCGCTTCATCTCCACCTCCATCTGCATGGTCTCAATCTCCCTCGCCATCTCCTTTTGTTTCGTTCTCACAAACCCATCTCCCAAAACCTTAATTGCAGCAACTAACTCCCCCACTGGGTCCCTCTCCCTCTTCTTCCCAAGATTAGGGTTAGGGTTTTGATTCAAACTAAGGTTGAATTTCTAATTCCCAAACACCTTGGAGCCAGATCCAGGCTGGGCCATACCCAACCCAGTTGGAATTCGAATCCAAAACCCACCAGTACCAGCATCGGCACCAGCACCAGAACCGACAGTAGAACCCGAAAAGCCATTCCTATACATCTTGTTGCTACGTGAGTGCCACGGTGTGGTAGAAGTGATACAGCGGCAACAACACTGGTGAGGGCTTCACACTTTTGCAAAATGTAAAAGGGTGTAAGTGAGAGAAAGGCATGTCTTTCGAAGAAGTGAAGATTGCGTGAAAATCAAAAGGAAAAACACATCCCTTTCGAAGACGATTTTTTAAAACTGACATTGAAGTCTTGCTTTTTAACGTCC
Source organism: Glycine max (assembly GCF_000004515.6). Classification (NCBI taxonomy): domain Eukaryota; kingdom Viridiplantae; phylum Streptophyta; class Magnoliopsida; order Fabales; family Fabaceae; genus Glycine; species Glycine max. The sequence continues at coordinate 27,554,841 of NC_016090.4, read as the reverse complement.
ATTCTTGAAGAAACTAAGGTCGTAATTCATTTTCAAAGACCATCTCTAAAAAGTTACAATTATTTACAAAAATGACACCACATTTTAAACGATATTAGTTTTTACATAATCATCGTTAAATCAACCCACATCTTATATTATTGGTGATTTAAAAAATTACTTAACCATCTTTTACCTGGACGATTAACTTTGGTAGGATGCCAAAGTTTGTCAGTGGCATAAATAGTCATCTTGTTTTTAACTATATCCTATAAAAAAAACATATTGTGCATTATTTTTCGAAATTACATATGTTCTTATTTATTAATATTTTATTTTATTTTTTTATTTTCGGTGTATACAATATTTTTTTAAAATCAACAAAATTACCCCAAAATCATGTAAAACATTAGCCAATGGCATTATCTTGAACCAAAATTAACAAAAAAAGAAATTAATTAACAGCAAAAAAAAATTAACTAACTCATGTATCTCATTCTCAACAATGGTCAAAATATAAATTAGATTCCAAAAAATGCATGCCATCTACATTTAGTTTTTTTAGGTAGGATAGAATCCACATTTAGTCTAAAGTCTATTAAGAGAATAAGTCACTCAAAAAATCAAAAAATCGTCATTCTTCTTCCCAATGGGAACATGACTTAATTCGTCAATCCACACTTTATTATTATTATTATTATTATTATTATTATTATTATTATTATTATTATTATCCAACAGCGTTTTTGTTTTCTCTCCTCCATCATCACCCGTTGGAAAAAACACGTTGTCCACGAACACTTCCACGTCGCTTTTGCTGAACCCCACTTTGTTCTCAACCTCATTTTCGGGAATATAAGGTGGCCTCGCAATGTGCAACACCGTGTCCCACTTAACCCCCTTGAAAAAATTGTGGCCCTTGATTTCATTAACCTGAATCCGACGGTCAGGATTTTTCTCCAACAATTTCCCAATCAAATCCCGTAACGCCGTCTTCTCCCCCGTTAACTCCGGCTCCTTCATTAAGATTCGGTAAAATGTCTCTTTCCTATTCGAGCCCTTAAACGGCGTTGTTCCATACAACATCTCATACAAAACAACACCGTACGACCACCAATCAACGCTGAAGCCGTGACCTTTTCCGGAGACTATTTCTGGTGCCACATACTCTTCTGTTCCTACGAACGAGTTTGATTTTTCAACCAAGTCGGACTCGGTGTGACGCACTGAGTTGACGCTGCTGAGTGGGGGCTCCGAGTCCGAGTCGCAGGGCAAGATTCCCGAGTTGCAGAAACTGTAGAAACGCATTAATCGTTGCTTCCTAGTTTGTTTTGTCTTCGAGTTGGGACTCGGGGAAGAGTTTTGACTCAGTGAGTGAGGGGATTTAGGGTTTAGCTTTTTGGAGAGGTCAAAATCAACCAACATTATGTGACCGTTATCTTGAATCATCACATTCTCTGGCTTCAGATCTCTATACACTATTCCCAAATTGTGCAAATACTCCAATGCGAGAACCAATTCCACTGCATAAAACCTTCACACAAAAAATCCCAAGACAAAAAAGAATCAGATTCTTCGCTTGTTTTTGTGCTTTGTTTGGTTGTTATGTAAATGAAAGAAAATTAATATTTTTGTTTTCCTTCATTTTTTTTTAGTAATGTCAATTGACGATTGTAAAGATCTTAACATAAAAAGCACAAAATTTCGGTATTATTTTTTTTTCGAAAACAACCAGAGAAGCAAAAAAAGCCTAATTGGACAGTGCGAATAGGACAAGTAATCAGAATCGGTCTTGTTTGGTTGCCGAGAAAATAAATTCAACCATTAACATAGACTCATCATATAAACTGAAAAAAAAAATGGAAGATCTTTTCTGTTTCCCCAAATTACACTAATAATTAATTAAAAATACTTTAAATTACATAATCAATAAAAAATAATCTTCATTTTATACACCTAAAACACATTCTAATTAGAAATTGTCCTTTAATTTACTCTCCACGTAATAAAGTGATAAAACAAACAAAACTTCCAAAATTTTCATTCCCTTAAGCTTAGATCATGCTTGGTTAGAGTATTTTTTTTGTTTTTATTTTAAAAAAAACAAAAGATAAGAATAAAAATGTGTTTGGTTAATTTTTTTTAAATATTTCTCTAAAAATAATTTCAATGTTAAAAAACAAGTTAAAAATTGAAAACAATAATTTACCATTTTCAGCATTGTCTGAAGAACTAAAAAGGAGTAAATATATGATAAATATTTATTTTATAAATCAAAATAAATATATTTTTAAAATCTTGAAAACTTATAAATTAAAACTATTTTCAAATAAAAAATATAAAAAATAAAAACAAAAAACGATAAAATCAAATCAACCACTATATTAATTTTCATCTAAACACACATTTAAGCTTAATTCTTGGCTAACCTAATGGGGAGAAGGAATGAGAGAAAATCACATCCCATTCAGAAACAAACATAAAATTCAGAATTCTCAAATTCTCACTTTCCCAACCTTTCTTGGTATCCAATCAGTGTGAAAAAGAAAAAAGAAAAAAATATATTTTAGGGGTTAAATTAGTATTTTAATTTTTTTTATTTAATTTGATCATCTAGTATTTTAAATTGATTCAATTTGATCTTTTCTTTTAAATCATAAGAAATCACACAATTTAAAATTATCATTAATTATCATTAAGTGATTTTAAATCATCACAAAATACATAATTTTTTTTAAAAAAATCAATTTTAAAAATTTAAAAACATAAAATAAATTAAAAAAATCAAATTAAATCAATTTTAAAAATGAAAAACTAAATTAAATTTAAATAATAAATTAAAACAGCAAATATTAATTTTAGGTTTAATTGTTTGATTTTTATATTTTTAATCCTTATAATTTTAAAATAATTTTTTTAGTCTTTATATTTATATTTTAATTTTATTTTAATCTTTATAGTTTAAAAATAATTTTTTAATTCCCTTTCAAATCATAAAAACTAAGAAAATAATATAAACCGTGAATCTATAAATAAATAAGTAATTTAACCTTGATTTTAATACCTGATCGTGTCATCGGAGAACATTTTCTCGGTCTGTTTCTTCCTAAGCGAATGGAGCGTGCCACCGTGGCAGTAATCAATACCGAAACCAACGACTTTCTCAGTTTCGAAAACCCCTCTTAACCTAGGCAGAAGCAGATGATCGAAACGACGTAGCACCTGCTCTTCAAACGACACCCTGGTGTACTCCACGTCGTTTATTAGTTTCGCCTTCTGAAGAATCAGCGCCTTCGGTATCACCTTTAGCGCCACGCATTCTTCCGACGACCGGTCACCGGTTCTCGCGAGGAACACGACGCCCTTGGCGCCGCGCCCCACGGCCGAGACGACTCTCAGGTTTTCCAAATCGAGTGGCTTTGTGATGTCGTTTTGGCGGGTGTCGCTGTCGCTCATGGTGCGGGTTACCAGGTACCGGGAGAGGAGGACCTGGTGGAGTTTTTTCTTTCTTTTTTTGGTTTTTTTTAGGTTGAGGTATGAAGATTTGATGTTGTTGCGTTGAGAGAGGCTTTATAGGGTTTGCGCGTGAAAGGTGGGTGGATAGTTAGATACTCTTTGTTTTTTTTTTCCTTGCTGCACAAGAATTTCGTGAGTGAAAATGGTTCTTTTTTATGTATGGGTTGAATTGAATTGAAGTCACGTGGTGTTTTGACACGTGTACAAAACGACGTCACTGTTGACGTGATTTTGTGAAGAAAGAACGAAACTGGGGGAACGTGACTAAAACGCGTGTGATTTCTAGATGCTGTAGCGTAGTGTGCGGCACCTATCTATATTTCCATTCCATCAGTTTCTGACAAATTTAAAAAAAAAATATTGGAAAATCGTTTAGTAATTATATTTTAGAAATTTTAAAAAAAATGAAGAAGCTGGGTCAAATTTGCTTTTATTCTAGCAAAAAGCAAAAACAAAGAAAAAAAATTATTTCTTAATTAAGAGAACTAAAAAATTGTTTTAAAATTTTAGAGAGAAAAAAAAAAACAAAGTTAACCTAGATATTAGGCACATGTTTATTTGTAGTTATAAAAGTTGTTTTTTTAAGTAGATGTGTAAGGAGCAATGTGTTAAATAGTTTATGATTTAAATTTAATTTTAAACCTTTTAGTTTTAATTTTTATTGTTTTAAAAATTGAAACAAATACATTTTTATTTATAAAAAATAGCTGTAACAGACAGACTCATTACAATAATAATGTTATAATAATAATAATAACTTGATGATATTGGTCATTCGTTTATAAAATATGGTGCAAGGTGTAAGTAAGATAATTTTACCAACATTGATTCACTTGATAAAGAACCAACACATATATCATAAAAATGTCGATTGATGTGAAATTTTATTGATAAATAATCTGTACGTTGGTAAATATTCATTGAATTTTATGGCTTTTCAAATGAATCCTTAAAATCAAACTCATCTAAACTTTACTATATTAAAAAAAAAAAGGGACCGTTTTGTCTTCCATCATCATAAAAAAGAAAAGGCCGTTTTGTCTGCATTTTCTTCCTTTTTACCAAGGAATTGTCTTTAGCTTGGTTGTTAATTAAGTTTGACAATAGGACTTCTTTTTCTGATTACTTTTCTTTAAAAATTTAAAATAAGATACATGGTGAGTTCAGTGTTCACACTAACATATTGTTATCTTTATGACAACTTAACCTAGTAATCTAGTATAGTAATTACACCCACGCAACGCACGCTTAGCAAGATGTGTAACTTGTGTTTAGATTTTATGAATATATTACACCAATAAAAAAAATTATCACATTTTTTATTCTTACGTATAAAGTATAAATTCTAATAATTGCCGTGAAAAAATTCACACTATTGAACATTAAAAATGAATTTAATCAAATTGTGAACATGGTAAGAGCAACATATTCAACCCCTGTTATATAAAAAAAATGCAGCTAACCGAATAACTACAAACAACAGTCCATACATGATAACTTCTGCAATAAGTTTCGTAAATTCAAGTAATTCTTTAAGAATACATTATCAATTAACCATGTCTCAATCTCATGATAACTTAATGGATAAGTTTTTTCTTCTTTTAATTTATTTTTAATGTTAGATTTTGTCCTCTTATTATTTTAAGGTTCAATTAGCTCCTTTACTTTAAAAGTATATAATAAGTTTGAATATAAATATCTAGTTACCCATATAATATAGGAATGGATATTATATATAGTTGTTGATGGTGAAAATTTATAATAAATTTGGAAAAATACGAAAACTTATAAAATAACTTTTCCCAATTATTCTAATAAAAAATAAAGTATTTTTTATTTGTGGGACTTAGAATCATAAGATTCCAGAATGTGGATTTTTTTTATTCGACCCAGTGATTTCCACGCTTCAACCTGAGAAAATATGACTATTCAAATATTAATATTAAAACAATCTTAATTAAAGAATAAGTACTAAAATGCAAGTTTCAGTACTGAATATAAGTAATAAGTTTGCATCTTTTGATGAAAATGATAATTCCTTTGCAGAATATGTATTTTTTTATGAAATATATTAAATTTGAAAAATGATTTAGAAAATCAATAGTTAAAAGAAGGAGTTATCAAAAGTAGAGTTCAAGATACGAAAGTAATTGCATTAATGCAAAAGTTTGAGGTTAGAGAAGTGGTGGGGTTTAGAAGTGATAAAGTTTAAAGTTTGGAGAAGAAATGGTAATGAAGAGGTGAAAAAGTAAAGTTTTGGAAATAAATTGTAGGGAGAAAGAAATTATGCAAAAATCGAGGAATCAAAAAGCAATAAACTGGTAAAAATATAAATGACTTTTATTGAAAAGTGAGTGAGAACACACACATCACTTGATGAACCAATAGTTGTAAACCTAGGCATGTGTGGTGTTACAAAGATATAGTGTAAGTATTTTCAACCAATGAAAAAATTGTTATATGATTCATATTTATAGGAGTTTTGGTCTAATAGTTAAATTATATGATTTCAACACGTGTACCTTGAGTTTTAACCCCTATTCTAAAGATTTTGACACTTGTCCTTGGAGTTTTGAATTCGATAATGGCCAAAAATTGTCTTCTAGCATCTTTTTGATGATGCTTTTGGAAAATAATCGCTAAATTTGACTTCCAAATGTATTCTGAATTGCTCCTCAAAACTATCTTCCTCGAAAATGTGTTTGGTCTTTCGATTTCTGAAATCTTCCAAGTATTCATTATATCATCTCCAACACTTAGTCATTTTCTACCTTGGGCTTCATTATATCCTTGAAAAACAATTTTTTTTATAAAATATACTTTTTGGTAAGGACAATTTTCAATGAAGTTCAATATTTTATGTTTACATCTCGAAAGTGCTTCCTCTAGCTTTCATATGTTTTATACTTATCAAATTTTACACCATGTTATTTTTTTGAGGAATATACTTCCCAAGAGACAAATTCTAAAGAATTTAGATATTATGTTTTTATGCCTCAAAAACATTTTGTCTTGTCTTCATAGGATTAAGACCTAGTGGATTTTTGTATAGTCACTCTCGATGACCTCTAAAAAATAAACCAATTTACTTAGCATCCTTAACAATAGGTATCTAGATGTTTATATCTAGGCCAATTATATTCTCACTTTAGTTCAAGGTGTTAACTCATACTTTAATTATAAATACAACTAACAAAACATTTTACTAAATTTAATTGTAACAATATATTATATATAACAAAATTGTAATCATATATTATGTATTGTACGAGACCTACAGGTAGTCAGTCTTAACCGATTACCACTAACCAATGGCATGTCCTCAGTGGACAGTGGGACGGTTACCAACTCGACCATCGACTCCTTATAAATAGGTATCAGAGCAGAAAAGAAGGTAAGTTACATTCTACAGTTTAGACACCCTAAACAAACACTTACTTTACCATCAAAGTCCCTTTTTCAAGTATCCCACCCCACACCGGAGAATAAGCTCAACCTAAGGAGAAGACAACATCCAACATACCAAACGAGTACAAAACTCAGTAAGAACATTTGGCACCCAACGTGGGGCCAGAGTGAAATTAACTTCTGTCAAAAGAGTTTATGGTAGCGACCAGGAGTTTAACATTTAGGTCGAATACCATGGAGGAAAGTTTGGTGATGTAGGGATTTAAGGAGTTGGAAGCTCTACAAAAGAAGAAAGTCGATGAGATGGTTGCGTTATGACAAAAATTAAAAGTAGATTTACAAGTATTGCACTTAGAAAATGAAGCTATCTGAGTGTAGTTGGAACAATCACAAGCAAACACACAGAATACCATACCTACCCACCAACATATAAAATGTGTCAATGCAGTGGAAACAAAGAAAGCCCCACACCAATCTCTGCCAACAATCACATTCTCAAATAAAGACATCGTCAAAAACGATCCAACACATATTCATCCCATGGTGATAATAGTCATAATAGCCAGTTGGAGAGTTTGAAAAACACTAATTGATCATCAAAGTTTCTCTAACATTTTATATTGGTTAACTTTTGAAAAGTTAGATGTTTCTCACAGTCTTAAAAACTTCATAAAAACCTTTACTAGGTTTTGCAAGTGAACGAGTACACTCGGGGATGTGTGGAGTTGCTAACAACTTTTGGCTTGCGAAAAAATTCCCAATCATTGATAGTTCCATATCTTTTTATGGATGCAGATACTTCATACAATCTCCTACTCGGGAAGCCTAAGCTGAATGTACTTCGAGCCATAGTTTCCATTCCACACTTGGCAATGAAGTTTCCCTCATCTCATGGGGAAATTGGCATTGTCAAAGCAGATAAGGAGGATGCTCATGAATGTTATGTTAAAAGTTACAATATGGTGAGAGAAAAGAACAACAAAGCATCAACTACCAGTATCAATACCGTTAGCGCATCATGGGCGAACCTCGATCCCTGACCAAATCCTTAAGATCAGAGCCCAACTCCTATTGGGGAGATTTGACCTCTCCAAATTGGTAAATAGTTACATCAGTGTACCAAAATCGACATACAAATTGAAGACACATTGGCTAAGGAAGTGGAACAAGTGCTCCAAAGCAATGATGACCTATTTGCTTGGAGTGATTCTGACATGTTGGGCATTGACCCCAACTTCATATGCCACAAGCTTATTGTTTTCTCTGAAGCAAAACCCATTGCTCAGAGAAAACATAAATTTGGGGAATTAAGGGGAAAACATTGGAGGCAAAAAATGATAAATTGTTGAAAGTTGACTTTGTTTGTGAAGTGGATTACACCACTTGGCTAGCCAATATGGTCATGGTCAAGAAAGCAATCGGAAAATAGAGGGTATGCATGGGCTACACTAACCTAAACAAGGTCTCCCCCATAGACACTTACCCCTTGCCCAACATTGACAAACTAATTGATGAGGCATGCGGTTTCAAATTTCTCAATTTCTTAGATGCCTACTCAAGCTATAACCAAATCAAGATGTATCCACTAGATCATGAAAAGACAACTTTCATCATTGATGGAGCTAATTTTTGCTATAAGGTAATGCCCTTCAGCCTAAAAAATATAGGTGCCACTTATCAAAGGCTAATGTACAAATTTTTCAAGAGATTGGAAAAAATGTATAATTCTAATTAGATGACATGGTGGTGAAGTCATTATCTCCTGAACAACACACTCGTGACTTGACTAAGGTCTTTGCAGAGCTCAAAAAGCATAACATGAGACCCAATCCTGAAAAATGAACCTTTGGGGTTGGGGGAGGTAAATTTATAGGTTTTATGTTAACCTATAGGGGAATAGAAGCAAATCCCGATAAGTGCAAAGCTATCATAGCATTGAGGAGCCCAAAAAATGTGAATGAATTTCAAAAACTAATAAGAAGATTAGTCTGTTTCTCTTTCTCTCTTTCTCTTTCTCAATTCTTACCTAAGATGGCGAAGAAGGAAATGTTAGACAAGTGGCCTCAGTTATCTTAAGAAGGGGGGGGGGGGTTGAATTAAGATAACAAGAACTATTCCCCAATTTAAAATTTCGCTCTCTCTTTTTAGATTAACAATGCACCCTTAACATGAATTACTCAAAAGGCAATTCAGAATAAACTTCTCAAAAGATAAATAGCAATAATTAAAAGAAGTTTAAGGGAAGAGAGAAATGCAAACTTGATTTATACTGGTTTGGTCACTTCCTGTGCCTACGTCCAGTCCTCAAGCAACCCACTTGAGATTTTTCACTCTCTTTGTAAAATCCTTTTACAAAGTCTGAATCACACAGGGACAACCCTTCCCTTGTGTTCAGGAATCCTTTACAACAAGAGACCCTCGGTCTCTTAACCCCTTTTCAGAAGTAAAAAGAAAAGAAGAAGAAATCTCTCTTGAAAGAGACAGATTGTACAATGAAGATCAATCACAATTCCTTATTTGAATATGCAAGTGTTTGACCAAGGAATCTTTGAGAGGATAAGACATTTCAATTTAGAAAAACTCTCTTAATCTTTTGAGAGGATAAAACTTTTTGGGCAATCAAAAACTCTCTCTTCATTCGTGTTTCCAAGTCACATATAAATAGACCTTTGATGGCCATTCATAACCCATTTGAATAGATGTGACTCTTGAAAATTATTTTCTCAAAATCTCCTCTGGTAATCGATTACAATATTTGTGTAATCGATTACAGGCTTTAATATTTGAATTAAAACGTTTATTAACTGCTGGTAATCGATTACCAATATGGTGTAATCGATTACATAGTCTAAAATTTGAATTCAAATATTTAGTAGCTGTTGTAAAGCATTTTTGGCCACTGGTAATCGATTACATCCTCTGGTAATCGATTACCAGAGAGTAAATCTCTTGAAAAACACTTTTAAACATGCATTACTTGGCCAAACCTTTTGCTATATCAATTAGGAATTTCCTTCCTAATGTACTAGTGATCATCTTAATGTTTGTGTCTTGTATTCTTGAATCATTGTCTTGAATTTAATCTTGAAAAGCGTATTTGCATCATTTGCATCAAATCATCATGATCATCATCAAAACATCAAAGTCATTTGCTTCTACAGGAAAAACCATTCTTTAAGCTATTGAAGAAGCGACAAAATGACTTCCAATAGGATGATGAGTGTGAAATAATGTTTATAGAGTTCAAGAATTTCTCGGTGACCCCGTCCATTATGACTTAACCTGATTCAAGTGTTGAACTTTTTCTTTATTTATTCATTTATAATACAATGATTAGTTCAATATTGATGCAAGAAGACAACAAAAACAATTGCCAATCTACTATACTAGTAGAGTTTTACAAGGGACCGAACAAAGACACCAAATGATTGAAAACTTAGTATTATCGTCGATGAAATTAGCAAGGAGCTTGCACCCATATTTCCATAACCATCAAATAAGAGTCAAAATCGATCATCTCATCAAACAAGTTCTTAGAAAACCAAAACTTGTTGGAAGGATGGTCACATGGTTTGTAGAGCTATCTGAACTCGGGTTGAAGTTTAAACCTTGAGGACCTATAAATGCACAATGCTTGGCTGACTTCATTGTCAAGCTTTTCTCTAAAGCAAGCAACATTTATGGTGATGATTGGTGGATGCTTTACATTGATGGAGCGTGTAACCCCAAGGGTAGCAAAGCAGGAATTATTCTTAAGGGACCAAGAGAAATATAATTCAAGTAGTCATTAAAGTTTGATTTCAAAACCTCTAATAATCATGTTGATTGCAAAGCTTTGATTGCAGGTTTTCAACTAGCAAAAGAGGTTGGTGTGAAGAAATTTAGGTACATAAGTGATTCAAAACTAGTCATTGGTTAGGTCAATGGAGACTTCCAAGCAACACACAAATGCATAAGTACTACCACTTAATAATGCACTTGCTTAGCTCCTTTGACAAGTATGAGCTTAAGCACATTTTTAGAGAAAACAATGGCATGACAATCTTATCAAAATTAGCGAGTTCCAAAAAGTTTAGACAATGCAAAACATTCATACAAGATACTCTCACCACATGAGGCATGGACACATTAAACATTTTTGCAAATCAAATAGGCAGCAACTCATGGATGAGCCCGATATGGAACTATACGGTAAATGATTTGTTACTAGAAGATGAAAATGAAGCCAAAAAGGTGAAATTGAAGTCAACACATTATGCTATTATTGATGGAGAAGTCTTCAGACGAGGAATCTCAGCCCCATTGCTGAAATGTTTGAAGGATAATGAAGCCTAGTATGTCATGAATGAGATTCACATGGGCATCTGTTGCATGAATACAAGTGGAAGGAGTATGACAACTCGGGTTCTCTGATCTAATTATTATTGGCCAAGGATTTGAGCAGATTGCTAGAGTATTCAAAGAAATGCAAAGAACACCCAAGAGTTTGTCAATCTTCACCAAGTGCCCCAAAGAAATTACACAACATATATTCACCATGGTCATTTGCATGTTGGGGCACAGACATACTTGGTCATTTTCCAATTGCAAAGGGTCAACTCAAGTTCTTGTTGGTCGCCATTGATTACTTCACCAAACGGAAACTTGCCAAAGTCATTGCTCAGAAGGTTTAAAAGTTCTCATGAGAAGGTTTAGAAGTTCACATGGATATCACCGATTTGTAGACATGGTCTTCCTTTTGCTATAGTTATAGATTGTAACACCCTATTTTTTTGTAAAATAAATTAAAAAGTATTTTATTTAAAAATAAATAGAGTTTTAGAAAAATAAAAAAAAATGTAATTAAATAAATAAGGAAAAATAGTTTTATTAATTAAAATAATTATTTAAAGTAAATAAAAAATGTGTTTTTAGAAAATAAAGAAATATTAAATTTATTCATTTGATAAAGAGAAAATAGAGTTATTTTTTATAAAATAATAAAATAAAGAAAAATAGAGTAAACAATAGGCTTAGAGTATCCTAGCAATAGATAAAGACATATTAGGTCATATTTTACATTAAGATATGTTTTTACGCTCTCTCTTCCTCCTAAATTCATTCCCTCTTCTTCCTTTTCCAAGACCCTCTCTTTTTCCCGCATATACAAAAACTTGTCAGTAAAACTACGATTTTGAACTCGTTAACCATTGGATTATCCTAAAATTTGGACACCAAGTTCGAAACTCATTTTTGCACATTTCCACCGTTGGGATGTACTAAATAATGTTTGTAAAGAGAGAAAATCCTCTCGCACAAATATAGTGAAATTGAGGCTCCAATCTCTTCTCCTTCTCTCTAATACTTGGAAACCCTAACAGAGAAACCAAAGGAAAAAATTGAAGAATATTAAAGAACTACTAGAGACACCGCTATCACTGCCGGACTATGCATGTGAGCCCGCTTAAAGGTAGGATGAATTATTCACAGTTGAGAAGTAGTGAGAACATGTGTAGGGATCTTTAAAGGATCAATTAAGATGAGTTTTGGGGTGTTTCTAAAATTTTGATTTTATCTTTACAACTATAAATATGGATTATATATGTTTGACGGGCTAATTGATGTCCCGATGCGAACTTGTTGTGAAATTGATGTGTTCTTGTATTGAGTGTGAACCCTAAAAATTTGGTTTTTTTTTCTAATTAGCGTGAATTGATGAAATTAAGTAAGAAGAGATTTACTGTAAGAGAGACTGAGATATTGATTTTGTATTTCTCCTCTTGTCGTATTTTTTAGGGTTTTTTATATGTAGTTTGGAATTGATATTATAATTTTGAATTAGAATACACTAATAGAATGACATTCTCGATTATTCTTTTAGTTTTAATATTTAGTATGAGTTTATTTATTGTTTCATATTTTTATTCTTTAAAATTGGTTAGAGTCTATTTAACTATAAGGTTCTTCGAAAGTTTTAGTGAATCCTTGGTGCAATTTTTTTTTATTATATTTCAGTTTGTAAATTCATGATTATAATATTTATGTGTTTAGTTATTTATATACTATGTGTCTTTATATATGTAATACTATTTGTATATTATGAATTGTGATTGAGATTGAGCATAAGTGACAAGTTGAGCATGTGTTAATTCACGAGATACATGTGAGCATGTGATGGTGGATTGTGATGTTGGGAGGTGTTAAATTGTGGACATGGGATATGGTTGTGAATAAGTGTGTGGTTAATACTTGATGTGATATTACTTGTGTTTTGAGTTATGAATTATACAATAACCTGACTCGTGTTTACCTTGAGAAAAGTTTTTATGCATGAGGTGTTAAAAGAAAAGTGTAAAATTCCAAGTTAGGAACATAAGGTGTTAAATTGTAGTGCAATGCACGGGGTGTTAAAAGGAAAGTGTAGGGTTCCAAGTTAGGAACCCGAAGTGTTAAATTGTAGCACAATGCACGGGGTGTTAAAAGGAAAGTGTAGGATTCCAAGTTAGGAATCTGAGATGTTAAACTGTAGCGCAATGCATAAGGTGTTAAAAGGAAAGTGTAGAGTTCCAAGTTAAGAACCTGAGGTCTTAAATTGTAGCGCATTGTGTTAAATGTGTTTTGAAAATAAGTGTGAGATCGTGTGTATTATATAATTCATGAGCAATGTTTGCATGCAAAAGTTGTTTTAGGGGTTGGACATGAATCAGAAAAGTGAGGCCCTAACGGATTCTTCGGAATCTATGCCTTGGGAGTAAATATACTCGATTTGAATGCTCCTTTAAACCTATGTTGATCCCATATGATTGAAGCATTCTCGTAAAATAGAGTGACCCTAACTGGTCACCTTAAGATTTCACTAAGTGAGAGTGACCTGAAATACCCATTGTGTGGTGTGTCTTGTTATATACTCCTAGGTGCCCTGGTGTTATTTTTCACTGACATGGTACCACATTACATATAGGATTGAGTCTTAGTGTATTTGTTGCATAACGCCTATGTAATGATCATTGCGACTTGTTATGTGATGGTGGGTAATGAATTGTGTGAGAGATGTTGTGTTGTATTAGAGATGTGTTGTTTTGAACACGTGATTAATGTGAAAGTGTGAAATGTGATTTGTGATTAAATCCTTGGGGACAAGTGACGTTATGCAATGAGTGGTAAAATGATGCGAATTATGTTAAATTGAGCTTGTTATACTTATATTATATGTATGTGTTTTCGTTTATCTCTACCTGTTTAGGAATGTGATAACTCACTCCCTATGTGTTGTTTGTGTTTCGATCCTGTGATGATCTTGAACCTTGTGTTCATGGGAGTAGATGGCTAGGTGGATTGCTTTAAGGAACCTTGTGTCAAAGGATGTCTGGACACAATGCTCTGATAGAATGTACATTGGGATATGAGTTTCTATTTTAATTGCATAATGTTTCGAACATGTTATTTTACTTCATTTTATTCTATTGCCTAACTTGAGTTCTTTTGTAAACTTGTTTTGAGCCAAAAATATTTCTGATAAGTATTATTTGGTAACAATGAAGCGAATGTGAACCTTTTACCCACGTGAACTCTTTTATGCTTAGAAAATAAAATCTCTTTTTATGTAATTCCATATTTTTGTGTATTTTATTATATAAATATGTATATCGGGATAGAGGGTGTCACACAAATAATGAAAAGTAAATCATGGACAAAAGGCATGAACAATTCTTACAGTAGCTTGGAATCAAACACTTAGTGTCCTCAATTGAGCATCTATAAACCAATGGGCAAGCTGAAACAACAAACAAAGTCATCTTGAATGAAATGAAGAAGAGGATGGGTAAAGCAAAAGGACTTTGGGCCGAAGAGTTGCCTAGCATATTATGGGCGTATCAATGCACTCTACAATCCACAACAAAGGGCATTTATATGATCTATTGGAACAATTGTTGTTGTTATAGCTATTGGCCATCTTTATCATTCTAGAAAGAACTTGGAACATGGACACATGTTTTCTTTTGAAGAACAGATTGATCACAAGATTGTCTTTCATAAAAAAAGAATTGCAAAATATTTAGATTTTTATATTATTAGTTGGACACTCTATTTGGTTCATACATATCTATTTGTGTTATATTTGTTTGGTTTAAAGAAGGTTCTCGATGTTGTCATATCTGTTGAACGTGAAAACCACATTCATGGTTTTTATTGCACTGAGGTCGGCTCATTGTGGGTGGCTCAATAAGTAGAAAATTTGATAAAATCTCTTGGATCCACTACTTACAAAAGAATTGACATGTCAATACTTATGTTTTAGTCGCCAAGGAGAATGAGACTAAAGCCCATCAATTAGTCACAACAATGGGCACATGTCTCCATGTGATTGGCAATCTCATGAATGAATTTCAACAGGTAACAACGAAGTTGTTTGTTGACTAAAGTACACCAATAACGAAGTTGTACTGTAAAATGTGGCAACTATAAGGTTGAGGTATACATTCAATCTACTAAAATAATCATAGATAATTTTAAATACCTCTTAATGAACCCAACAACAATTGATTGTGGGAGTGATAGTCATATATCACTTTTGAGGGTTCACCTAGTGAGTGTGATGGTGGAGCCACCACTAAAAAACATAAGCTAATCTCTAGGTGACACTCACAAAACATGATACATGCACAAGACCGTGTAACACACAATCACTTATTAGAACTCAAATGAACACATACATTGTATTGTGTTGTGTTCTAAACCCTGGTTAAAGGAGATGTAGTTCAAGACAATCAAATCATTGCACTTTCCTCAAGTGAAATATCATATGCACTAGGTATAAGGCTTCAAACACCGAAGGTTCCTTGTATTGAAACCACAATGTATTATGCTTCATTAAAAATATTTTTATCATATTTTTTATTTCTTTAAATTTTGAATTAGATGGGGGTTGTTGGAAAGGAAGATATAGTTTTACTAGGCCAAATCTTTTCCTAATTGAACGTTATAAGCTCATGCTTGTTGCCCATTGGGGGAAGTTTTGGCCTTTTTCTATCCGTTGAAAGGCAGTTGTTGGGCGTAAAATATTTTCTGTCTGCTACCTTTTTGGTTGTTGACAAGGTTGTTGACTTTTAAAATAATCATCTTAAAATAATTCAAATGATAATTTATGATTGAATGATATTGTAAGATTATTTTTCACCGTTCAGTGTATAAACATTAAACTCATTTATAATTTATATTAATTGATTATAATAAAAAATTTGTTTTAATTCGATGTGTTATTACACCATTGCTATTTATTGTTCCACTGCTATATATTTATTGTTTCTAGTTTCTTAATTTTTTATCTATCAACAATGCTCAGATTATAGAAGGTGGAAAGTATACACTAAAATCAGCAATATATATGCTCGTCCATACTTATAGACAGGAAAAAAAAAGAGTACAGGTATAATAATAAAATATATGATATGACAAGAAATGAGAGAGAAAAATATATTTAAGTGTTTATATATCATTTTCCTGCTTTATTTGCAATGATGAAATATCTTTTTCATTTGAGCTATTTCATTTTTGTTGCACTAGCAGGTTTTCCATTGTGAGGGGACTTGTTAGGTTGTTTTCATGTGCATTAGATAAACCGAACCAATTAATAGCACATATACTTGTTTTTCACGTGCATCACGTTTTTAATACTCTTTTTTTTAATGCCAATCTCTATTATTGGCTGTGTTCCAGCAAAAAAAAAAAAAACTCTATTATTGGGTGAAGATTTGAAACATAAAAATATGTTGAAAAGAAAGTATTACACATCTTCTTAACAAACATACCTCTTTATGCTTTTGTACACTGAGCTCCCATATTATGGAATGGGAGGGTCGGATCAGTTTCATGGAGTCTTGTTATGTTTTTGTATATAAAAAATAAGCAAAAAACAAATGTTAATCAGTGCACTCTTATAAGAATTTCAAATGCGCTCCAGCATGAAATTTGATTAAAATATTTTATTCATTAGTTTCTTAAGCATTGTTATTAGGGCACTGACTAACAACATCCATTGTCTTTTTTTTTTTGAAGTCAACATCCATTGGTAAATTACAATTACAACCTCTAGTTGTGGAATGTGGATATTATTAGGCTATAAGCTTTATGTATTGCTTTACAGTGAGAAAACAATGGAGGTTTCCCTTATTTTGAAAATCTCCGGTGATCTATTCTTCACTAGGGTACAAAAGATGTTGGACGATTGATTTTGAAGATGAAAAAACTAGTAATTGAAAAGATGAAGAAACACTTTTGCAATTTGATCATGTACAAAAACCTAATGTAGATATATTGGCGAGGATTTTCTTTAGAGTATAAACCTAAATTAAATACTTTCATCAAAAGTATGGAGTACTTATTGACTTTAAAAACAACAGTTTACTTATATATTATAAATTATAATTCAAAGTTTACTCTCTCTTTCTCTGTCACTCTCAGATGTTTTCTAACATTTTTTGTTATGTTCTCTTTTTTGGAAGTATATCTCGAACATTATTCTAAAAAAAAGCTGTGTTTTAACCATCTCAAACTACTTTTCTTTTATTTTTATCTCTAAATTAAGTTTTAAATCATTTTAAAACTAATTATTTATTACAGTTTAAATTTATATTATAAATCTGAAATATAATTTTTACCTTCAAAGATATTTATTTATTATATTAAAATATTTATTTATTCTGAATTTTAATTATACAAATATAAACATTTATCCTATGTAACACATAGGCTGGAATCTAAACTAGTAGGAAATGATTCATGGATATATGTAATTTTTAAGGAGGTCTAATTCAATTGATTGACCAGAATGTATGAGTGTTATAATCGTTCTAGTTTTCTAGATATAAAAAAAGTAATAGTAATTGCCGCAACCATTTGCTTCTCTATCTTCTGAAAACAATTTCTGTTGAAGTTGCTTGAGACTAAAATTCCTCAATCTTATTCATTCCACATACTTGACGCACACCTTGATTTTTCAAAACTACCGAATTTTGAAAGTTGAGAAGCTCATTGATAGATTGTCCAAGCTTGTTGGGAGAAACACCAATCCATTGGTGATGCATCATAATTTTCTATTGATAAATTTTAAGGACTGTAATAGCCTTAGTAACTTAAGACAGCAATTGGATTCTTCAACAACTCTAATTCTAGACAATGTAGTTACAAAGTATGTGCATTTTTCAATAGTGAGATCCAAACGTATTGGATATATATCCCTACATGGATGTGAAGGATTAGAATGTGGTGTACTTTCTTCTCTCATATGTCTCCATTTACAGAACTTGTATCCTGAATTCATCATTTGGAAGCTTGTCTACACCTCTAGTTTCCATGGATATTTTTGGGTCATCTACAGCCAAAGCATGGTGAATTTTCAAGCTTCAAAGTGCATATGGGTGCAATGTCGCTCTAAGTTTCAAGTAACACAAGAATGTAGAAGAATTATATGAATTACTTAAATGGTGTAAATTTCACTGAATTAGAAACATCATTTGCACCACAAATTTCAGAGAATTCCATGGATTTCATGTTGGAATGGGAAATTACCAACTCATGAATACCATTAGCTAGAAGTGAATATATATATATATATATATATATATATATATATATATATATATATATATATATATATATACATAAAGATGATCCTTCTGGATCTCTCTTTGTTCCCGTGTGTGTCTTCTCTTTGGTCAATGGGAATATGATGAGCTTGGAGCTTAATTAGCAAGATCAAAGTGATAATCAATTTCCATGGTCTCTAGACGAGCATGATTGCATGGCAATAACTGATGGTAAGTCTTAATTACTACATTATTCTTCTACATATACTTGTGCCAATATGTTACCATTATCTATTGAAACTGAAAATAGCAAGACCGACCTAAGGGTAAGTCGGGCCAAGTCCTTTAGATTCACCAAAAAATGAATTTTTTTGCTATTAATACATGTATATCCAGCATTTGCAAATGATAACAATCTGTGTTGCTATATGTTTGAAAATAAAATAAAAATCTCTCATTAACTCATTTAATTCTTTTAATCTTGAATAAAAAAATTTCTTTTAGAAAAGGACTTTACAAGAGGAAGGGTTGATACCACACTTTTCATTAAAAGAAAAATTCATGATATTCTCCTAGTTCAAATATATGTAGATGATATAATCTTTGAAGTTACTAATGATTCCTTGTGCAAAAAATTCTCTAATGATATGCAAAGTGAATTTGAAATGTCCATGATAGGTGAGTTGAATTTCTTTCTTGGACTACAAATAAAACAAACCAAAAATGAAATCTTTATTAGTCAAGCAAAATATTGTGAAGAATTGCTTAAGAGGTTTGGAATGGAAAATGCTAAACAAATGGTCACCCCAATGAGCACTGCTTGCTACTTGGATAAAGATGACGCTGGTCAATCAGTAGATATAAAAAAATATAGAGGTATGATTAGATCTCTTCTTTATTTATCAGCAAGTAGACCGGATATTATGTTTAGTGTTTGCATGTGTGCTAAATATCAAGTCAATCCCAAAGAATCTCACTTAAGTGCCGTCAAAAGAATAATGAGGTATTTATTAGACACTATAAATCTAGGCTTATGATATCCTAAGAATTCTTCTTATAACTTAGTAGGATACTCTCATTCTGACTTTACTAGATGTAAAATCGATAGAAAAAGCACTAGTGGAACTTGCCACTTTATTGGTTTTGCACTAGTATCGTCGCATAACAAAAAGCAAAACAGTGTTGTCTTATCAACTGCAAAAGCGGAATATGTTTTTGCTGGAAGCTGTTGTGCACAAATCCTATGGATGAGACAACAACTCTTTGATTATGGTTTAATGCTTGATCACATTCCTATTCGTTGTGAAAATACGAGTGCAATCAACCTATCCAAAAATCATATTTTGCACTCTAGAACAAAACACATTAAAATTAGGCATCACTTACTTAGAGATCATGTTCAAAAGGGTGATTGTATACTAGAGTTTGTTGAAACAAAAAATCAATTGGTCGATATCTTTATAAAACCTCTGCCCAAAGAAAGTTTCTTTACCATTAGACGAGAATTAGAGATTATTGATCAATCTGACTTAGATTCCTAGCCCATAAAATTATATATAATATTTTCATCTTTATATATTTAATGATTTGAGGGAATGTAATCGATTACATTAAGTCTGTAATTGATTACCAGGGAACAATAATGGTGTAATCGATTACCATATGTTCGTAATCGATTACAATAGATTTGTAATCAATTATCAGACAGTTAGGCAGTTACATTATAACGCTTGTAATCAATTATAATGGTATGTAATCAATTACAAGTCATCCCTGTCCTTAAACACGACTTTTCTCTCTCTCTCTCTAAGTTCATAACACTCATCTCCCCTCTCTCTCTCTAATGGCGCCCCACACCCTAAAAACATCAAATCCTCATATCTTCTTCATTTCTTCACCAAATCGCTTCAAACAAAGTGCAAAATTCTTCTCTTTGAATCCTTTACAAAACCCACCGATTGAAATTTTCAAGAAAATTCACCAAATGGAAAAATCGTCAAAGAGGCGCAAGGGCTCATCATCCTCCACCACCACTGTCGGCCACCATCGCCACGATCCTTCTGGTGACCCTCCGACACCACCCAATCCATCTCTTTCCTCATCGCGCTCTCTCACTCTGTTTTCCACTAATGTCTAATGTGAGAGGCATTACTCATCATTCTCAAATTGTGATATTATTGACCCTAAATATCAAGTGTTTCAAAATTCTGAACTAGTGGATTTCATGACCAAGAAATTGCCTTATTACCCTGAATTGGTTCGAGTGTTTTATAACAAGTTGGAAATTCGTGAAGGAGTGATATTTTCTAAAGTGAACAAAATATCAATTGTTGTTGATAAATCCTTGTTTTACTCCCTAACCAAACTTAGCAGTTAAGGCGTGCCTTTTGAAGGAACTTTAGTTGATGATTGGAAACCAACTTATCCTAGTCTTGATGCTCGTAAAATGGTTTGTGCTGCAAATGCTAATATATCTGGTCGCTTACGTGCTGGATCCTTTACTTTTGAATGTCGTATCATGCATTACATTCTCTGTCGTGTGTTGCTTCCTCATTCTACTAACCTTACTCAAGCCACTGAGGAAGGCTTAATTTTGATGTGGACATTGCAAACTAGACGCCAAATTGATTGGGCACATCTTGTTTGTTACCGTATGCACAAGGCATTACGTGCAAATTCCCCTCTATCATATCCCCATCTGGTTACTCTGTTTTTGAAGCACTTCAAAGTCCCTCTTACTAATGAACCATCTGTCAAGATTAAGCGTTCATTTACAGTAGGAGCCGTTGCAGTTGCTTCTTTTGGTTATAAGAAATATCTTGATGGACAATGGGTTCACAAACAGGATTACCAAGCAAATGCTCCCGACGAACGCACTCCATCTCCACCACCTAGGGATCCCTCCCCTGCTTTACTGAATGATGTTCTCAACGAGATTTGGGATCTTCGCGCTTTTGTTTGCAAAAGGTTTGATTCCATGGATTCTCGCATCATTGGTCTTGAGGATGACATGGGATTTATCCGTCGTTGCTTTGATCCTCCAACCGATCCTTAGCATTACAATTAGTTATAATAATTATTAAACTTTCAGTCTTGTTTAAGTTACATTAGGATATTTAGTACTTAAGACTTTTAGCCTTATTGCTTACTATTATTCTACTTGGATGGTACTCTGAATGATAATATCTTACTTATTATAATTGATGTGTGTTTTTCTTCTCTCTACTCTTAATTTATTTTTGATGTTGCCAAAGGGAAAGAGATAAATGAGATGGATGGTAAGGAGAATTATAAAAGACTCATTATCTATTTGTGTCGTTCACTCCCCTAAATGGATATTATTATTTCTTTCTTTACTCCTTACCTAAAAATGGTTGTCATCATCAAAAAAGGAGAGAATGTGAATGTATATCATGCAAGTTTAGATGATGCCAAAAGTTTACTTGATGAGCATGAACTGAATCAAGTCAAAGAACAAGATCAAGAAAATCTAAGATAAGGACTTACTAAATTTGTTAAAAGAATCTCAATTTGATTGCTATAGTTTGACCTCAAAATCTTTATTGTCAAAATTCTTTTATTAAAGTTAAATCAATTCAAAAATCTCTTTTTGAACTGTTGATCGATTACCAAGTTCGTATAATCGATTACCAGAGAGTTTGTGAAAATGGCATATTGAAAATTTTGAACTGATGAACCAACTGCACAAAATTATTTGAATTTTGATCTTTGTAATTGATTACAAGAGACATATAATCGATTACCAGCGAAGAGATTTTAAAAAAACAATTGAAAAGTCACAACCCTTGAAAGATATGACTGTGTAATCCATTACAAGTGTCATGTAATCGATTATCAGTGAAAAAGTTTCAGAAAAATCATTTGATTACTAGTGTGCGTGCGTGTGGGTGTGTGTGTGTGCTGGACGTAGGCACGAGAAATGACTGAACCAATGTAAATCGAGTTTACAATTCTCTCTTCCCTTATCTCGTTTATTTTATTGTAATTTACCTTGTCTTGCACATTTAAAGAACAATTTTAAATTGATTGTTGTTTCTTCTTCTACATTCTAAATCTATCACACATCATTTAAAAGGCGATTAAAACTTGTTAGTCAAAAAAAATTTAAGACTTAATTCACCCCCCCCCCCCTCTCTTAAGTTATTGAGGTCACTTGTTTAGCATTTCGAGAGTCAACAATGAGCAATGAAACACATGGTGGATCTTCGCGAAAACAATGAGCAATGAAACACAGGGTGGATCTTCGTGAAAGCAGGGAGAGCCAACTTGTAATATGACCTAATATGGTCCACAGTAGCACTTTCCTAGTTTTCTCTTGAGGAGTTGGAACATATCCTGTCGAGAAGTAAGCAGAAAATCGACTGCCTCCACAAATGAGGTGCCCGATATATGATTGAGAATACTGGGCGACAGTTTACCATTGGTGTCCTCGTATGGTGACAAGTTGGTGGCGAAATGGCATGAGGTGTTATAACACCACTCAACAAGACATAAAAACTTTCCCTACTGGGAAGGTTTATGATGTATGAAGCTACGCAAGTATTGTTCCACCACACGTCGCTCTGGGGGTGATAGGTCGTGCTCATGCACAAATTAGTGTCGTTTAGCTTTTAGAGGTCGCGCCAGAATCGGCTCATGAAAATGGGGTCTCTATCAGAGATCAAACTCTTGGGAAATCCATGGAACTTGCAAATGATTGCAAACGATCTTAATGAATAGTTTGACTACCTTATGTGCTGTGAAGTGAGTGGAAAGCATGCCAAAATGAGCACCCCTCGAAAAACGATCGACAATTGCCAGAATGACGATGGCGCCCTGGTAATTGGGAAGTCCTGTGATAAAATCGAGGGCCATATCTTCCCATGGACTCGACGAAGGTTGAAGCAAGCCTGCAGGCCTCTGTGGTATGTACTTGGTTTGTTGGCAATCTGAACATTGTATGATGTACTGTCGGATATCCTGTTTCATGCCAGTCCATAAGAAGTTTTGATGAAGGTGACTCAAGGTTTTGGCCAAACCCATGTGGCCACCGAGAGGGGACTTATGATATTCCTTTAGTAATAATGGGACAATTGAGTTACTTTGTTTAGTCAAATGCGTCATTTGTAAAGGATTTGGTCGTCTCTGATTTTGAATTTAGGGTGGTCCTCTGTCTGGAACAACTCGCGCTTGTGATCATCCAGGAATTGAAAATGGAGCACTGTTAGAATCCAAAAAGCCTCTGACGATGGTTCGTGGATGCGCGAGAGGGCATCAACCACGACGTTGCTATGTTCGACTGTGTATTGGATGGTATAATCATACCCCAATAGCTTGGCAAGGTAAATATGTTGTTCGAGTGTTTGAATGGGCTGGGTCATTAACTCGCACAAGTACTTATGGTCTGTTAAGATGACGAAGGAGTGGCCCAGTAGATATTGGCGCTAGGGTTTCACGACGGTCGTAATCGCATGTAACTCGCGAATATAAGTGGAAGAACGAACAACTTCGGGCAAAATTGCTTGTTGAATTAAGCAATTAGATGACCCATTTGCATCAACAAAGCACCCATTCCCATACCAGAAGCATCAGTCTCCAGAAAGAACGGAATATTGAAATCGGGGAGAGAGAGTACTGGTGTCTGAGTCATAGCCCTTTTGAGGTTGTCAAAGGCCGTTTGAGCATTAGGGGACCATGAAAATTGATCCTTGCACAAAAGTTGGGTCAATGGAAAAGTGAGTTGGGCATAGTTCTTGATGAAACGACGATAGAAGCCAGTCTTACCCAAGAATTCGTGCAATGATTTTGGTGAAGTGGGGGCAGGCCAATCCAGCATAGCCTGTATTTTTTATGGTTCTGGTTCAATGTCATTCGTCGAGACAATGTGCCTTAGGTAATCGATACGGCGTTGGCCAAACATGCATTTAGAAAGCTTAAGGTTGAATTCCCCTTATTGCAGAGTTTGCAAAACTTGGTCCAAGTGGTTGAGATGTTCATTGAAGTTTCGTCTGTATACTAATACATCGTCGAAGAACACGAGGACGAATTTTCGGATGAACAAGCGAAACAGGTCGTTCATCGTGGCCTGGAACGTGGATGGGGCATTGCATAGCCTGAACAACATAACCACATACTCATAGTGTCCCTGATAAGTATGAAATGCGGTTTTTCGGATATCAGACTCTGCCATTCGAATTTGATGGAAACCTTGTGCGAGGTCCATCTTCGAGAACCAAGTGGCGTGACCCAAACCATCCAAGAGCTTATTGATGGTAGGGAGAGGAAACCGGTCCTTTATAGTAACTGCGTTTAAAGCACGGTAGTTGACACAAAACCGCCACAAGCTGTCTTTCTTTTTAACAAGCAACACTGGCAACGAGTAAGGACTGCGACTTGAGCAAATCAGATGGCAATGAAGCATGTCCTCGACCTGTTTCTCTATTTCTTGCTTAAAGTAAGGA
Organism: Glycine max; assembly: GCF_000004515.6. Classification (NCBI taxonomy): domain Eukaryota; kingdom Viridiplantae; phylum Streptophyta; class Magnoliopsida; order Fabales; family Fabaceae; genus Glycine; species Glycine max. The sequence continues at coordinate 27,529,913 of NC_016090.4, read as the reverse complement.
TACCGGTATGGCCTTATGTTGACCGGTTGGGAGTTGGGAGTTGGGTGTGAGGTGAATGGTGTGGTTGGTTGGTCGAGGCGAAGGTAGGAGGGTGGGTTGCCAGAAAAAGGGAGAATATCAGTAAAGGAGGTGATGAAGTTTAGGTGGAAAAGGAGTGGTGTCAATGGTGATTGAGCTGGTGGTGTCGTGGAGCTGAAGGTGGAAAAGGGTTGCCACCCTAGACGTGTCTAGGAGGCACTTTACCTAGCCGTGGGTTACCTCTGTTGAGCCAGGACCAGAACAACCTTGTAGTGTGATGGGCTGGTCTTTCCACACTAAGGACATGGTGAGGTGTGAATAGTCAGTAGTAACTAGACCTAAAAGTTTAAGCCAAGCTACCCCAAACACCATGCCGGCACCCCCAAGAGCCATGACATACAGATCCAAGTGAAATTGGTGGCCCTGAATCAAAACGGGTACGTTCTTGCAAACCTGGTCACACCTAATCTCGCTTCCATTGCCAACCATAAACGTGAGGCGAGGAGTGGATTGAGCCGCTAAATTCAGAAAGCGGACCATTCGATCCTGTACGAAGTTGTGGGTACTTCCCCCATCGACGAGGATTACTACCTCGTGGCCGTTGACAGTGCCCGTGATGCGCAGAGTAGCCGAAGCCGGGTGGCCCGAAAGAGCGTGGAGGCTTAGTTGAGCCAAGGATGGTTCTTTAGGTGAATTAGAAAAATCACCGTGGTCCAGGTTTGGGAATCGGAATCAACAATGTCCTCGTCCTCTGAGGCAATGAGGAGGAAAAACTTTGCACGACATTTATGGTTAGGGCCATAGCGTTCGACGTAATTGTAGCACAATCCTTTCTTGCAACGTGACGCCATTTCGGATGGGGTAAGCTTTCTGAAAGTTGTTTTTGGTGGGATTGGAAGGAGAGGAAGGAGTTAGGGTAGGGGTAAAGAAGAAATGGGGGATGCGGAAGGGAAAGGGAGGGGCGATGGCGAGAATTCAGCGAGAGTCATTGAACTTGTCTTCCTGCAACTTGGCGAAGGCGGCGACCTACACTAAGGACAATGGTTGAAGGGCGAGGACCTCCCGACAAATGTCTAGCGAAAGACTAGAGATAAAACAACTTAGGAGGAATGGCAGAGGGAGTCCGACGATACGGTTGGCCAAGGCTTGAAACTCAGAAAGGTAGGCATCAATTGAGTCCTCCTGAGAGAGTTTCAAAAGAGCGTCGTGGGGATCGTCATAGAAGGAAGGTGCAAAATGCATTTCCAAAGCCTGAAGAAAACCATACCAAGATGGCGATTGATCGCTGCGGAATATCCATTGAAACCAGCTGAGGGCTAGCCCGTCGAGGTAGAAGAAGGCGACTTGGAGTCGCTCGTCATCGGGGGTGCCATGGTAGTCAAAAAATTGGCTAATCTTGATTATCCAAGACATAGTATCAGTCCCGTCGAAGCAAGGAACCTCAAGGTTCATACGGGGAGGTTGGTGCCGCGATGAACGGATAGGAGAAGCGGTTTCAAGGGTGTGAAGGAGAGAGATAACCTCGTCCAGTTTGAAGTGGAGGGAGCTCTGTGTGGAGGTGAGTGCGCTTTGGTTCTGGGTCAAGAGGGTCACGACCTCCTCGAGGCGAGACAGGGAATAAGAACGAGTATTATCGATCATGGGGAGGGATCAATGAAAGCACCAAATGATGGCTCTCACTGGAAATTGGCTTCCTGTATTCGAGGTCAGGAGATACCTCCAGAAAAAAAGGTAAGAAGAAGATAGGATTTTAGCTTGCTAATTCTCCCCTTTCATTGATATCTCACTATTTGTAGGCTTACATTTGCTAATAGGATGAGGACAACAATAACATAATAATAAAAAACGAAACAAGCATAACAGAATGGCTAAGCACTAGGGGGACAGCCACTAAGAGATACCACTAACAAATATTGATCCCACTACTAACAGAATTCAGGTGATGGTCTGATGCTTTAGTGAACAAACTCTTCCCACCCTTGTGGCCCTTTAATAATTCTTTTGGGCCTGCGATTAGCATCTGAGTCCAGATTGCTATCACATTCGCATAATTATCATAACATACACCAGCACCATGTGTCAAAATCCTTATTGATAACTGTCACAAAATAAACTACTAAATATAATTACCAAGGGTTTTCTGTAATACAAACCACATGAATGTATGCTTGCAGTCAAGTGATATGTTATACGGTACCAACAACACTATATCACACACTCTGCGTATTTATTCAAATTTCTTAATCAATGACAGGTCATTTAACATTTTCTCGATGGCTTCATCATCCTGAGCCCGTCCTCTTGACTGCAGGTAAAAAAATTATGCAATTAACGAAGAAGATTTAATGGCAGGTACGTTTGTCATTCAGACATATCATGCAAAATATAACTTGCTTAGCAGCTTCACAGAACCCAATAGGGCATGAATAATATTTCCGTTTAACTGGTTACCTTACCAGCAGACGCAAAAAACCTCATGTTAGACCACAACCAACACATGTGGCCAGAATCAATAAGCATAGTAATTTTACTAACAGAGAAAATTTTTAACCATGTTCAGTGTGGCAAATATATGCTTATGGGGTACAGTAAATAATGATAACTATGCTACCAAAGTTTCATGCATTGGGGGAGGATAAATGAAGGGAATTGTTTGAGATTATTTTAAGGAGATACAAATAAGAGATCTCTAGTTAACATAACAAAATCCTTCAATTAATGAGCATTTACTTTTTTTGAGCTCTCCACTTCGGAGTATTTTGTAAGCTAAATTACTTTATACACTTTCTGGTGCTTGTCAAAATTGAATTTTAACATTTATTAGAAGAGCAGAAATTTATAAAAACATGTCATATTTGTTTTTTTATTAAATCCTTTATTTCCTTCCTAGTTCATTTTAACAAGCATCAAAGAGAGAATGAAAATCATCCCCCAAAAAAAAACCAAGCATACCTAATACAAAGAGAGGGGGAAGCAAATCATTTTTACCTTGATAGATGGAACCATGGCAATAGCTTCCTCCACAGTTTCCGGGCAAAGGTTTCCAAGGACACACAACTGCAACAGATTCATTTAAATCATATATTGTAATGTGTGAACTGACAACTCACTCAACTTTTTTTCAAAATAAAATTTTAACAGTTGCTTCCTTAACTGAATTACCGAAGGAAATAGGTTATTACCTCAAACTCAGCCAATTGATATCTTGCGAGAATTCTGCATGTGAGTTAAGATCACAATTCTGAAGTACGGCAATAAAATATCACATTACTAAGCATTTCCTTCCAGGGAAAGAGGAACTAGCATGGCTCAATTTTTCTCAGAAGTACCAAATGAGATACAATTGTCCTTTCTTTAATTTATCAAAAGACAGATATAACTTGAATTGAAGGAAAATCCAAAATTAATATAGACAATAAAAGTCAGTAACAATATGAAAGAAACTTAGGTTAATTTTCTAAAAGAATAGGGTATTGAGATCAACATTCAACATAATTTAACCGAAAGTAAATGCATGGACAAAGAAAAATGAAAAATGGGTCATTCAATTTTAGTTTAAGAGGATACTCTCGAACTTGTCTAACAGCATCAGGATTTTTATAGCGGCTGAAACGCTTCACATACTGCAGTGACTTTTCAAATACCCTGAATAAAAGAGAGAAAAAGAATCAGTGCTATAAGATGGGAATCATGCCCAACAACTTTGCTCCTATTCCATCTCATTATCAATACCAAAACTAATTCTGGCAAAAAATGTCAATTGGGATTAGGAACTTTCCAGACATGTTTTATAACATTAATATTATTACATTTAAAAGACACAAAAGTGGAGCACATTTTCAGTTGTGTAATAAAAGACAAGATCTTGGAGGAATTAAGTGCAAGCCAATTGTGATAAAAACTAATTATCCCAAGGGGATCAGAAAACATTATACCGGGACCTTTGTGTTAAATAACCATGAACTTGATAAGGAATTTAACTCACTGAGAAACTTGATTCATGGGATCATCGGATGTCTGTTGAAGCTGCTCATACTTGTGCTCAAGAATCAATGAAACTTCACAGTTCATTAAGCACTTTGCCTTCAAAAACTCTGGAAAAAAAAAAAAAACTATTTCATTAGTGTGAAATCAAAAGGTGAAAACAATTATACCAAAGATAAAAACATGTTCAAGCAATCAAACGCGATGCAATACAATAAAACCATATATTGTAGAATCAATCAGACTTCTGATGATGTAAGACAGCTTTGTGCAAGGAGCATGATGCATCTTGCAGATATGGATTTATAAATTAAACACATAAATCAAGTTATTAAATTTTCAAGAATAAATAACACAGCTCAAACTTGAAAACCATACAAATTAAAGTACTAACTACTAAATTTTTCAGATAAAGATGAAGATAATTTACTTCCTGCATTATCTAAGATTCTAATCTCTACCCTTAAATTCTTCCATAATTTTATCAGTGCCTTAAAACATTAATTTATTTTTACCATATTCAATACTTTTCCAGGTTGGTTTTTTCTTAATCTGGGAACCATGTATGTGAAAAGGGCCACAGTCAAAGAGGAACACTGGCCTGCCACTATAATGGTTACTCACTCTTAGGTTTTCACGCCACTTCCAAACAACTTGACAATTTTGTTATTAGCTACATTTCCATGAGGTGAAAACCAAATCACCAACATGACCTTGTATTTTTTTTAATTCTTTTGGCATTACCAAGGAAATATATACAGCTCAAATCAGGGGAGACTCTGAGCCAAAAGATGTGCCAATTCATACATAAGGCCCTGATCTTAAAGCAAACAATGACTTGGTTTTTAGCATATATACCACAGGTTTTTGTTCACTTTGTTTTTCAACATGCCCCAATGGCACAGACCATTCATCAACCTTCCATTCTCAATACACTCACTCACACCCAGCACTATTGAGTTTGATGCGTGGATGACCCATTTAATGGATCTAAGATAGACTCTAATACCATCTTAGAATATGAGTTTGGACTTAACTCAAAACCAAAAGGTAACGCATAGGATGAAGGTTGTCTCCCACTTATATATTCTATTATGGCCTTATCTCCGACCCATGTAAGACTTAAGTTTTCTCTCAACATTTCAACATGCCCCAGTGTCACAGACCATTCAGCCTTCCATTTTGACACCACATGCACCAGCAAGTGAGCATGTTAGCCATGCTTGCTACCAGCACCAAATTCAAGCATTTAACCATTTATCAACAGGTCAAGTATTTAAAATTTAATATTAAATAAAATATAGATACAGTAAAACCCATTCTAATCCCTAAACTGTATGCATCAATCGCTTGAGTTCCCAACTTTATAAAATCCATAATTTAGGTACAAAATGTCATTAATTCCTAGCACTTTTTCACTTCATTTTTTATACTAAAATGAGAATTTCATAGTCATTATACACTAAAAACATTCCCCTAATTCAACCGAAGATTTATCATGCAAAAAGGAAAAGTTTACAAATTGCAATATGGGGTTTCAAAAGTTGCGTAATGACGGTGTAACAGATTGAGAGAGAGAGAGAGAGAGAGAGAGAGTTTAATTACCGTCTCCAATTTTGAGCTCTGCGGCGTTTTCTTCCTCTTCCCCAGACATGTTTTAGAAAATGTTAGGTAGAACGTGAGAAGAAGAAGAAACCGCAAATAAAAAGAACGACGAGAGATTCAGCGTTTGTTTGTGTGTGTGTCTGGTTTTGAATAGTTTTGCGAGATGTTGAATGCTCTGCGTTTCAGGACAGGGAGACTATAAGTATTGCACTCTCCGCCCGGATGAAAGTCGGTATCACGCCGTGTGATTATGATTTATTACTTATTATAACTTGTGCAATACTATATTCGTTCCCAAATATTCTTTTTTTCAATTTTGTTTCTTCATTTTTAAAAGATTTTAAGTTGTTTTTTATCAAATTTTTTTACCTAAATATTCATAATTACTTTACAATAAATATTATGTATTAAAATAATAAGTAAATTATTTCTCTGATAAAGATGAGATAAAAAGGCTAACCGACATTAATTAATTAATTAGGAAAAAAAGTAATTATTAAATAGAGAGAGAAATTTTGAGTCCCAATTGTAAGGATAATTTTGACAAAATAATACATATTGCTAACAAAATACAACTAATTATATTAACCAATTTTCTTAAAAGATATAAATTAGTTAAGGTTTAGATATATTTTTGGTTCATATAATTTAGGGCTTTATTTTCGTCCTTACAAAAAAAAAATTAGTCCTTACAAGATGTGTTTGTGTTATTTTTTCTTAAAGTTCTTTAGATAGCGCTTTAAATAATAATAAAAAATGTTTTGAACAGCAGAAAAAATATTGTCTAAAATACTTTAAGAATAAAAAACAAAATAAACACATATTGTAAGAATTAAAACAAAAAAAACTTGCAGGGACAAGAATAAAAAAAAAATGTTAAATTGAAAAGATAAAAATATATATTTAAGTCATTAGTTAATAGAGTATTATACACAGGGACGAAGGTAATAATTTAAAAAGAAAAAAATAGTTTAATCAAAGGTATTTGAGGTTTCTTATTTAGCATCCATGACTCAACTAATCTTCTTCTAGTGGATTGGCCTATTTTTAGATAAAGTGATATCTCAAGTTAAGGCTTCATGCCCAAAACAAATATCGAATTCCAAACTTTAGTTGAAGGACTCAAATGTCGAACCAATTAGTTAAGGCGAATGTTTTTTAGCTTTCAAATACAATGGAATTTAATTGTGTATATTAATTTAATAAAGTAAAATAAAATCTATAATCCATAAAGAGGTATGTATTTCATTACACACATTTTTGCCTCATTTTACTCCTTTTACCAAGCTTTTTAAATTTATATTTCATCTTAAACACTTATCTAGCCAAGTAACTAATATTTTCGTTGACTAAATTGTGAATTCGGTCTCTTAAATTTCTCAAATCCATGATTTTGGTCTCTTGGATTTTAATTGTAGCATTTAGTCCCCTAGGCTTATAAATTGGTGCTTTTGGTCCTCCTGATAGATTATTAATCAATAATTATGATTAATTTAGCTATTAAGTTAATTATAAATTAATCAAAATCATTAATTATTAAAAAATGAATAAAATATTATTAATCATAATTTTCCACAACACTGTGTTCTTCCTTTTGTCCTCAAACACCTCTTCTATCTCAATTGTTGCACGCGACTCTACCAACAGTAACATCATGCTAGAGTTAATAGTCTTTTATTAAAGCTCATTGATAGAGAGAATGATTTTAACATCGTTACGTTAACATCGATTTTTTTAAAAACCAATGTTAACAAAAACGTGGTAGCATATTCATAAACAATATGAGTTCGTTAACATCATTTTTTCAAAAGCTGATGTTAATGAACTCATGCTAACATCAATTTTTTCAAAAACAAATGTTAAAGAACTCATGTTAATAATGGTTTTAATAAAAACCGATGTTGACCCTAATTATAAATTAAACCCAAAAGTTGTCATTCTCATTCGATTCAATCTATCGCACACCCAAACCTTGTGTTCAAAGCCCTATGTTAGTGTCGAAAGGCCTTTTCCATCGCTACCGCTGCCATGCTCGTGAAAGTTGTGGTTGTTGTCGTCGTCGTTGGTCATGACTACAAGTGTTTGTGCTCGTGATTATCGTCTGGAGCTGTGGGTTCCCATTGTTGGTGTCGGTACAGAGCTTCCGTCGCCGCTAGTTTTAGGTTCCCTTCTTCTCTTCATTATTATTATAAGCTGAATGCTTTTCCCTTGTTCTCTTTTTTGTGTTTCGTGGGAGTAAGAGTGTTTGAGTTTAGCTGGATAAAATAAAACTAGTTCGAGTTAGGAATAAATTTGAACACCACAGTAATGATTTAAATTACCTTAAATCATTAGCAAAAACAAATGCATCTGTGTATGGATTCCTTGAACCACAGTCCATACAAAGATCTAGACAATCACAATTTGAATCTGAGGATTATATTAAGAAATGGATGCAAAATTCACAGAGAGATGTCTGTCTATTAGTCTAATTGAATGAGTAAACAAATCAATTTAAAATAATGTATGCACTATAATAATTTGATGCTCTTCAATGCAGTGCACATTGGCAATTGGTCTTTATATGTCCCAAGGACAATGTTGTCGTCTAGTTCTGTTCCTTGCACAATAAGCCCGACAACTACTACTTGAAAGAAATTATTTTGTATTTTGTATTACATTTTTTTTATCATTAGTATTTGACATCAATATTTTAATTGCACAATATGCATACATATTTCTCTTAACCAGTGCTTTGAAAGGATTCAACGATAGTCAAGGAAGTAAATCTAAGGCTACTGCTAAATGGATTCTAGTTAAATTAAGTAATTTAAACAATGCTTGATGTCTTAAAAATTACGTTTTATTACTATATACACTAATTTTCGGTTAACTTTGAATATCTTATTCAATTTAGTATAATAAGCAAAGAGAAAACACCGAGTGCGACTATTATGTGATGCATTGAATGTCAATGGTAGTCCTAAGAGGTTTCAAGAATAATTGGAAAATGATAATTGTTTATTTCAAAACTAATTTCTTGTGTTATACATGTTATTATTTACATTGATTAAGTTATGTTTTATTATATTATGCGGTATTTTGCTGATTCAAGACCATTGGAATCAGAGAGAATAAAGACAATTTGCATTCAGTGAGCAAGATGTTATCTCAGAGTTAAAAATGAAACACTACGTATTTAAGGAATTTTACAATTTTAGAGTTATGTTTAATTACATTCGGCTATATATGATTTTATGTATTGACATTATTATTTTCTTTAACTATTTCTTATAATTGATAGTAATTATTCAATAATAATATAAAAATTTGTACTGTGAAACTGTCTGGATTTGTTTGTTTTTTAATTTGTAGGTTTATATAATATTAAAAAAATAGACGAAATATTAAAAAAATTACAAATAACAACATTGATTTTCCTAAAAACCAACACAACAACATCGACTTTTAGGAAAATCAATGTTGCATGTTTTACATTTTTGTGGTTTATTGTTTATGATACGACATCGATTTTCTTAAAAACTGATGTTGCACTATTAGAAAAATGCAATTTAGCGACTAAAATTAGCGATTGGAAACTTTGTCTCTAATTGGAACCAAATTTATTGTTGGTGGCTGCCTTACGTCAGCAACCGTGTTAGCAACCAAAATGTAGCGACACTGAAAAGCTCAGTCGCTACTTCGGTCGCTATGTTATGCTGATGATAGCGACCGAATTAGATTCGGTTAGGACAAAATTATATTGAGGTTAGTGGTCAAATGGATTCTTTGTAAAAAAAAATTAAGAAACTAAATTTTTAATTTAATAGAAATCATAATAAATATATAATATAATCAAATACATTTAATACTTGAAAAGTATTGAAATTAATATATTAGTAATATTTTTAATTCACAAATCAATATTTCATTATTTTGTAAATCATAATAATTATATAATATTTTTAATTATACTTTGATCATTTTTAATAACATTAATAAACCAATATTTACATTATTAGATTAAGATAAATAAATTATGGTTATGATTAATCTTTTAATTTGTGTTTTATATAAAATAATTGTTTTTTATATAATTATTTAAAAATTATAATAAATAAATATCCTTTATATCATGAAAATATGTCATAATCAAATTTTGTAAAATTAAGTATTTTAAACATTGACCAGACTAGAAAGTTTGAGTTACCAGCATTTTCTTAATGAATAAGAACTTTAAACAAGTTTGATGAAGGACTAAAACCATGGTCCTTAAAGGATGAAATACACTCATTTATCACTATACTCAAATATTCATTTGAATGTTTGGTACAAAATATAGTATTAATATAAGTTTTATGTGAAAACAGTTTAAAATTTAAAGTTTATTCTTTTTAAATTTATTATATTTTTAGAGTGTTATATATTATCTTTTAAAATATAGTATAAAATAAAGCTTATATAACTATACATATTATAATTTATGTGAAAATAAAATTTAATCTTATGTACTATATTTTAAAGGATAATATATAAGATTATAAAAAATATAATAAATTAAAAAAAAATAAACTTTGAATTTTGAACTATTTTTACATAAAACTTATACTAATACTATATTTTGTACCAAATATTCAAATTGTGACATAGATGTAATGGTAAACAAGTGTGTCTTTCATTCAAAGGATCATGATTCTAGTTCTAACAAGTATTTTTTTAATTTTTTATTTTTTAAGAAAATATTGATCAACCTTCTAATCTAATTAATGCGTTTAAAATTGATCATCCGCATCGCCCGTGCAACTATAGATCGCGGGCTCGTGCTGGCAACCACGCCGAAGATCTGCGCTGTAGAACACCTCAGAAGCACCAAAAGGTCTTCTTTCTTTCTCTCTCTCTTTTCCCTCAAGCTCGGAATCTCACGGTACTAAGGTCTGAGTTCTTGCTTTTAACTTTTATTTTTTTTCTTTTCCTTTTGTAAGTTTACTGTGATGAATCCTGAACCTTTCTAGTTTCTGCTCTCATGCAATTTTTATTTTTTTTGAAGTTAAGGTTATCTCCGTATATGAGTGATCAGATATTGAAAGAAAGAAAGAGATGCTCTGTTGATTGAAGGATTTGTATGCAAAAAAAAGAAATGGTTTTATTTTAGGATAGATTTTGATTGATGCATGATTTCAGTTTCTTTTTTCTTTTTTAAATGATAATATCATGACTTTACTCCATAGCTAGGAAAAGAAAACCTTTCCACCAAGGCACTAACACCGCACTGATGACACCTTTATAAGGAACTATAATTTCTCTTTTGGGACAATATACTATGTACTAACATTTACTGAATAGTGGATCTGATTGTTATCCACCTTTACTATTAGTCAGCATAAAAAAAACCTTTAAAAAATAATAATGTTATCTTAAAATCCTACTTTTTTTAAAAAAATATTTTTTAAAGTTTAATTAATTAAATACAATTAAATTTTTAAATGTGATTTTTCAAAAGAAAAATTTGAGAGAGAATTGTTACGGATATGTTGGAAAACATGAAAGTCAAATGAATGGAAAGAGAGAAAGGAAAATAACCAATCTTTCTTTCTCTAGCAGTTTCTAGTATCATTTACAATAATGGGAAAATAAAATTTAAAACTTTATATCTCATTTTTTTAATTAAACCTACAAAATCATATCATTTTCTACTTTCTCTTACTTTTTTTCTCCTGTTTTTACTAACCTAAATATACCATGAATTAGTCAAATAAATTAATGACCCAACGTGACATGTAGCCTATAACAAAAAGAAGAAAGATAAAATAAAAGTTGAAAGAAAGGACTCTTAATTAGTCAAACGAATTTTCTTTAAAAAAAAGTTAGTCAAACAAATTAATTAGCTAACATGACATGTAGCCTATAGTATTAAAGTGAATAGCCCACAGCTCCGCAATATATAGCTAGAGACAAAGAGAAAGTAAGGTAGAATTAAGATTTACTATTCTTATGATTTTATTTTTTTTTATCAATGTTGGTTGTTTATATAATTGGTGGCTTCATTGATGTAATAGTATGTGTGTTTGTATGAACACTCCATTAAATACTACCAAATCATTTCATTTCATGATTATATTTTCTTACTTCTTAACATTTCTTAATGGAGATTTGTTGTTGGTAGTTTGTATCAATGGAGATTTTTGAGAACCGAAGGTGGATGTATCAGAGGTTAGATGCTAATAAACGTCGGACAAATGAGTTTAGAGAAGGAGTGTTTGAGTTTGTACAGTTAGTTACTAGTCAGAACATGTTTCAAATGCAAGGTGAACAAACAAGGCGTCCCTGCAAGAAATGCAAATGTAAAGTTTTCAAGTTTGTGGATGATGTGATGAGGGATCTTTATGAGGAAGGGTTCATACCAAATTATTATTGGTGGATAAACCACAGTGAAGAGTTATCACAATTTCCTCCCGTAGTGTTGCAAGGTTCATACTACGAAAGTGGTGAGCATAGGGAAGAATTGAATCCTTATGAGCAAATGATCATAGATCATGCTCGACCATCAATTGGCCAATACATAGAACAAGAGGGTGTAATTGAGACATAATGAATGGAGCAAAATCCTAATCCTAAAGCTCAAAAGTTCTTTGATATGCTTGTAATTGCACAAGCACTATTGTGGGAAGGATGCGAGTATCATTCAGAATTGTCAGCTTCTTTAGTCTATCTTAGCTTGAAATCTAATTATAATATGTCAAAAAGGTGTTTTAATCATATGGTTCAACTTATGGGCGACACCATGTCAAAAAAAAAATACCATGGTTAGTAATTTTTATCAAGCTAAGAGGTTAATGCAAAAATTGGGTCTCGGTTATTTGAAAATTGATTGTTGCCCAAATGGATGCATGTTGTATTACAAAGAAAATTTAGATAAGAGCATAACTAATTGCTCTTTTATGTAAAAGTGATCAGTACTTGACAGTTAATAGGAGAGGGATTGAAAAAAAGTTTCATGTTAAAAAAATGTGGTACTTTCCACTCATTCCAAGACTAAAAAGATTGTACTCTTCAATGGCCACTACATCTCACATGAGATGGCATAGTGAGAATCAGAGGGACCCGAATGTCATGTGTCATCCATCTGATGATGAAGCATGGAAGAATTTTGATAGAATGCATCCAGAATTTAGTCATGACCCTAGGAATGTCATATATGGGTTTAGTCCTTTTGGTCAATTTGAGAAGACTTACTCTTGTTGGCCGATTATCTTAACTCCATATAATCTTCCTCTTGGAATGTGCATGAAGAGAGAATTTATGTTTTAACTGTCTTAATTCCAGGTCCATCAGATCCAAGGCACAAGATTGATGTGTACTTGCAACCACTCATAGATGACGTGTGCGCCTTGTGGAATGATGGCATAATAACAACTTTTGATGTGTCATAGAGGAAGAATTTTTTGATGAAGGCTGCTTTGATGTTGACAATCAATGACTTCCTGGCTTATGGGATGCTGTCAGGTTGAACAGCTACTGGCAGACTTGGTTGTCCCATATGCATGGAACAATCAAAGGCATTCACAACTTTAAATTTTCACAAGGTTTGCTATTTTGATTGTCATCACCAATTTCTTCGGCTTAATCATGCATATAGGAGGAATAAAAAATCATTCAAGAAGGGTTAGGTTGAGACCTCACCCCTTCCTCCACGTTTGTCTAGTCTTGACGTTTGGAATAAAGTTGCACATTTACTGCTCTGCCTTGAGTCGCAAGAAGAAAAAGATTTTTCTGGTTATGGTGTTGAACATAATTGGAAGAAACAAAGTATATTTTGGTTGTTATCATATTGGAAAACACAGCTTCTGTGTCATAACATTGATGTCAAGCACACAGAGAGAAATGTGTTTATGAATGTCTTTAACATTGTGATGGACATCAATGACAAAAGTAAGGATACACACAATGCTTAAATAGATTTAGCAGAAATATGTCGGAAGGAGCTTGAGTTGGTAGATGTTGGTCGTGGCAAGTTCTTTAAACCAAAGGCAGCTTATGCAGTGACCAAATCCCAAAGACTTATTGTTCTTAGATGAGTCAAAGAACTAAAGTTACCAGATGACTATGCCTCCAATTTAAGTTGGTGTGTGAATCTTAACAAGGGAAAAATTCATGGAATGAAAAGTCATGATTGTAATGTTTTCATGCAATGGTTGCTTCCAATTGCATTTGACTCATTACGAAGACCTATTTGGAAGCCACTTGTTGAACTTAGCCAATTTTTTAGAGAACTAACTTCGACAACATTAAATGTTGAACATCTAAGAGTTATGGAAAATAACATACATGTGTTGTTATGTAAGTTAGAACAAATATTCCCACCCAGCTTCTTTGATTCAATGTTGCATCTTCCAGTTCACTTACCTTATGAGGCAAGACTTGGTGGTCCAGTCCAATATCGTTGGATGTATCCTTTCGAGAGGTATAAAATGAGTAATCATTTATACACCATTGTATTATATAGTAATTTTTAAAAAAATACTTATTCAAATTAATTTAGGTTTTTACACTCCCTCAAAAATAAAGTCAAGAATAAGACTAGAGTTGAGAGATCGATTTGTGAAGCGTACTTAGTGGAGGAGACATCTACCTTTGCCTCGTTTTACTATCCTGATCAAATTGCAACTAAAAGGGCTAGGATGCCTCAGAATATTGATGCGGATGAAGGTTCTTCATCTTCTCCTCCTATATCAATTTTCAATTACCCAAGAAGAGCGAGTGGTAAATCCAAAACATATTTTTTGGACCAAGTTGATCTTCATGTTGCTCACTTGTATGTTTTTCAAAATTGTCCAGAGGTTGAGCCATATTTAGGGTAAGATGATTTTAATACTTTTATAACTCTAATTAATAATTTAATGATGTTATCTTGTGTACTTTGAGTAATTTGTTTTCTCCTTTCAAGTATTTATGGGAATTTTTTGATGGAGCTAAGTCTCATTGCTTTAGATGCTCAACTTAACCAAAACATTTCATCCAACTTTCCTACATGTTTCAAGAAATATGTAGGTTAACACCTTATATATTATTCAAATAATATTTCTTCCATAATGATATTGTGTTATATACGACGTTAATTGTTAAATTTTTTAGGTTCTAAATCCAGAAAATAATATTCAAGATTCAATATTGGTTAATTTGGCATAGGGACCTAAGAGAAAAGTTGAATCATGTCCTATCTACATTATAAATGGATACAAATTTCAAACAATTAGCTAAAATGAAGGCATGAATTCTTCTAATTATGGTGTCACATATGAGGAACTGATGGTCAACTAGAATCTGATTTTTATGGAATGTTGTATGATATTATTCAATTGGAGTATAGTGGCACCCCATTGATGAAGTTAGTTCTATTCAATTGTGATTGGTTTGATAATACTCCTTATATAGGGACATGACTACATGAGTAGATAAAAAGTATGATATTGTTGAAGTAAGATAATAAAAAAGATATACTAAAGCATACAATTCATATTTGCACAACAAGCAGAACAAGTTTATTACACAACATAATCGTAATGAAGATAAAAGCTCGTAGCAGAATCACTGACAATATAGTAAGTGAAACTGAGCAAGAGGCTCCATACCAAGATGATGAGCTTGTAGGGCTTCAAGAAGTATTGGAAGTTGACCTTGATGTCATTAATGAATCTTTTGCGGATGTTGATGGAGGTGGAGAAGAGATAGATGCAGATTTACTTAAACAACTAGACATGGTTGAACCAGACGAGGATGAATGCATATTAAGTGAGAATGACATTGAGAGTGATTTTGATAATACAAATACTTCTTAGGTAATTCATACATTAAAGTTTATTGCATGCCTTATGTTCATTGTGTGTGTGTGTATTTTTACATTTGTATGACTATGGTTTGCAATAATTATTACTTTTACTCTTGTAGTGAATATGAAAGAGAAGACAAGTGACCTATTTTGGTGTAAAAAACGTGTTTATGTGAGTTTTCATTAACAAGTTGGATTTATTAATTTGTTTACTAAAGTGCATTGCTTATAGTACTCTACTTTTTATTTATTTGTTCTTAAATATATTGCATGCCTTATCTATGCTTAGGTTTGCTCCAGACCTGACATTGCATTTGCGCTTGGAGTTTTGGAAAGATATCAGAGTAATCTAGGTATGATAAGTGTTATGCATACATTATTTATGTATTAAAGTCACATAGCAATTATCTCATTTTCTTCTCTTTTATTGCTACTTTAGTGTTAAAACAACTGAAACTTAGCCTCTTCTGAGTTTTTATACATAAGATGCTAAAGTTAATGATTTTATAGTATTTTTGGTTGTATTTTTGTAGAGAGGTAGCAGAGGCATGTAAAAGGATTGGAGAACTTAAGTGTCGCACTCAGTGTGACATCCTCTCTTAGCGAGTTAGAAAAGCTTAGCCCAAGCAAGCCTGCTTAGCACAAGAAGCCACATTGGAAGACAACTATCATGAGCAAGCACGCTAAACGTGCATCCTATGGCTTAATGCATGGTCACTTAATCCAACTGGACATGCACGCTAAGCACGAGCATTGCACTAAGTGTACAAGGGAGTTCTGATTGGCCAACCAAGTGGTGTAGATATTTAAAGAAAATGAAGATTCAAAACTTCCTTAACAACAAAGAAAACAATAGAAAGCAAGGAAACACAAGAAGTAGAGGAAAACAAGAATCCATTGTTGAAGGAAATATGTTTCGAGAGCTCTGGCCAATCCATTTCACTCCATTGCTCTTCCATTTTCTTCCATTTCATTCCATCTTTTATACTTGTAAGTTTCTCATGACAATCAGAAACTATAACCACCCGTTGTTGGGAGCTTTGTAAACCAAACTCTCTTTGATGTAATGATTCTAAACTATTTATTAATATGATGTTGATATTGTTGCTCTTTCATGTGCTCATTCACATGTTTGTGGTCTGATCGTCCATTTTCATGAACTATTTTAGGATTTAGACATTGGGAAATGTTTATATGCTAAGAACTTGGGAAGAACATCTAGGTGATCCATGTCTAGGGATAAAAGTGGTATTGTCTAACCTATTTATGCATCTTTGTTCATAATGCAAATTATTTAATATAACTCTTAAGGGGTTAGGAGCAATATTAGGTAATTTAGGCTCTCTCACTTGAGGGATCATGGTTAGAGTATGTTAAAAGATGCGAGTAATAATCACATTCATGTTAAAAAGAGAAAAATTAATTACAATTGCATCAAGGGTAGTTCTAGTAAGTGGAGCCCCCAACATGTTCCATAACTCATCACCAACACCATTTCACAACTCCAAGCATTTGTTTTCTGAACCATTCATATTCCTTGCTTGTAGTTAATTAACATTAGTTTATATTTGTACCTAATCAATGAACAAGATTTGATTGAGTCAAAAATTGCTTAAACATTAGATATATATAACTCTGAGTACAAGCAAAGTCCATATGGACTCAATCCTCGGTCTTACCATTTTATTACTACGTGTACAAATTGATACACTTGTCAAGGAGTCAACAAGGTGTTGACCACTGGAAATCTACAAAAAAAGGTAATGAGATGTCTTCAAGGAACAAATGACTACATGCTCATGTACAAATGAACTTATGATTTGGAGGTGATTGACTACTCAGATTCAGACTTTGTTGGTTGCATTGATACTAGGAAATCTACTTCTGGCCATGTTTTTATTCTAGCTAGTGGAGTTGTATCTTAGAGAAGTGCAAATCAATCCTTGATTGCTATTTCCATTATGGAGGCTTAGTTTGTTTCTTGTTTTGAGGCTACCTCACACGGTGTATGGTTGAAGAGTTTTATATCCGAGCTTTGTAGACTCTATTTTTAGGTCGTTGAAGTTGTACTGTGACAACTCTATTATGTTATTTATGGATAAGAACAATAAGAGTGGAAGTTGAAGTAAACATATCGACATTAAATATTTAGTCATAAGAGAATGAATTAAAGAAATTATGTAATATCCCAATTTTCCATGTGTGTGAGGTAGACAATATGATTGCTTTGTTGTGTGATTGTGTTGTGTTTTTAGACTATTGAAATGATAGAAAATGAGATGTTACCATAGGATACCTTGATAGGGTTAAACTCTTAAGTTTTTAACCTAAAGTCTAGAAAGAATAAGGATAGTTCAGAGAAAATTCTATGGTCAAATAATGATCAACTCATTAATGGCCTAGATGTTAGTAATTTGATTTTGGTCTAGAAATAGAAATTAGAAGTTTGAAAGAACAAAATTAGTAATTGATGTAAGTAAGGATATAAATTAAGTGGAGACAATTAAGGTTGATTAATGTTAATCTAGATTTCATAGAATTAAAAAAGGGGTAATTAAGTAATAAGATTTTAAAGTGGAAGGCATTTTTGTAAATGACTATACAATTAGTTTAAAAATAGAATTTTAGTTTAATTAGTTGGTGACTAATTATAGTGTCTAGTTATATGATCTAAAATAATTAAAATAAGTTAGAGTTGTGACACCCTGAAAAATTACAATTCAGACTAATAGAGAAAACTTCGTGTATTGTCATTTGTGCATGTAAGAATTTAATTTCAGTAGTTATATGTTTTTAATCATAGAATTTTGTGCTATGTGCATGCATGTTCGCCCGCGCGTGTGTGTGATTGGTTTAGTAAAGCTTGGCAAAGAAATAGAAATTGTTTGAGCTACATTTCCATCTGTCCAAGAATTGCATTGTGCATTGAGTCACAGTGTAATTTATCTTTGTGTGAGTGGAATCTGTACAAGGTTCACTCTGAGTACATATTAACGTTTAAATTACAATAGGATTTATGTTAGTAAACTATAACCAAATCCCAATTGTAGTACTGAACCGAAGCTTAGGTCATCTCCCAAAGGAATAGTGCAACAATGAATATTCAAATTAAAATCTTTTGGATAAAGATATTTTTGTGTATTTATATTTTAAAAAACCTAAAACTAAAACTAATCAAAACAAAAAATAAAAGATATATTTTTATAGAGAGATTAATGTGCTAAAAGTTTAATAATAGAAATTAAAAGAAAAGGTAAGAAGTTACTTATTTACGCGATAACAATTGTAGACAAAAACAATAACGCTGAGATGCTAAGATTATACTCAAAATCTCCTTATTTGTGACAATTCCTCACACTTATAAGTCCTTATATCGTTCATTCTCAATTCACTAATGTATTCTATCCCCAACCTCTTAGGTGATAGACCCTAAATCACTTGCCTTGATTCTCAATCCCTTGACAAACCAACACAAGCAATCGACATTATCGTTTGGGAATTAGAGAGGCTTAACCAATATTATTGTATTCTTAAAGATAACCCAATTAGGTATCCGATTCGATTTGGGTTTCAACAAGACTTGTCAAAATGCATGTCAATTCTTGGAATCATGTATGAGGTGTGCAGGCTCACAAAGCATTAAGTATAGAAGGTGAATAATGAACTCAAACAATATATTAAAGTGAGAAAATTGCATCAAATAGGGTTCAATCCTTCCCTCTCCTAGCTAAGAAAGAAACTAGTCACTCATGAAATACAAGAAGAGAGAAGAGAAAATGGTTTTTTAGTGAAGGGTGGTGTGTAGAGGTGTCTTTTTTGCTGCGGCCTATGCCTCTCTATTTATAGAATCATAGACATGTTTAAAAGAGACAAATAATCTCCTTAATTTACAAAATAATATAATCATACAAGGAAATTATCTCTTTAGCTGATATAATTTGTTTTAATTGTTGCAATTATCTTCCAAGTGATTTTATTGATTTATCCTTAAGCTATATCTCCATAATGAGCTCTATTTTGAGTTAATTTAGTTTCTGGACGCACTGTTTGGCGTGCTCCTCGCTTAAGTGAGATATCTTTTGTAAAATTTCATCTTCTCCTCTCTTTGAACTGGCTTGAGCGGCCTATACCTTGCTTGAGTGAGGCTACCTTGTAAAGTTATCCTATTTTTCTATAAAAAAATCACAAAATCATATCAAAAACTTCTAAAATCTTAATTCTTATATAAAATATATTAAAAAATTAAAACATAATGAATTTGATTCAAAACAAGGCCTAAAGTATATTAAAGTATCAAATAAATGTCTCAAATTGCATATAAAAATACAATAAGTTCGATGTTTATCAACATTCCAAACTTAGAGTCTTACTTGTCCTCAAGCAAGATTGAACTAAAAACAAACTAACCAGTAAAATTTTTAAATAAAACTAGACTAAAAATAAGAACAAGGAATCACAATGATAAGTTGCAAACACACTTCTCTTGCTTTGCCCCCTTTTTATTCAATGATATATTTGATTATATGCTTCAATCGTCTAAGTATAGTGCCCACATTCAATTTTTTAGCTCAACCAAATAAATTGTTTGCAAAGTTCAAAACATGCAGCAAGAGTGGCATTACAAATCTAATCACTTAGCAACTTGTCCTCTCATAAAGTGTTTCTCTCTTAAGCTTGTGATTTAGATTGGGTAAGTGTTTCACTTTATTCACATCTTAGAACACCACAATTCAATGTTGAATTTCATCTCAAGCTAATCAATACATCAAAGGCATGCAAAGATCACTAAGGACTTTATTGGCTTGTAATGGGGCTTGGCTAAGAATGAGTATTTGTTTTTCTAGATATTTCAAAGTAACTTAGAGGAAGCAAAGCATTAGTCTATTCAATCCTTGGTAACCTAGATTTTCAATTTCATACATACTTTGCTTTGTTTTCAATTTTTGACTTTTTCTTTACTTTGTTTCTCTCTTGTTTTTCTTTATTTTTTTGTTTTCATATTTTTTTCAATGCTTTACAAGACAGAATGAGGATAATAATTTTAACCTTTGTTCACGTGATAGCTTGTTGGTACCTTTATTTTGTTCCCTTTGAGTAGTGCATTGCCACTCCAAACTTAAAACTTTTCCCAATTCCTAGACCTATGTTCTCCTATCCTTTAAGTTAAGGGTAGTAACAAATATATAAACATATAAATTTCAAGGTTAGGGAATTAAAAGCTCAAAGTAAGGTGCAAAGGAATGTAGGATAGGCTTTTTGGCCCTTGGCTAAACTTGAAAACATGGCCTTAATCATTTCAATGCATACAATTGCAATCAATCTACAAGAGATTCAATCAAAGTCTACTGTGAATGACATAAGAGTGTCTCTCAATATATATTTGTATCATTATAAGGAGCACTCACTTATTGATGTAAGCTCCATTGGAGCTTGTAGGCCTAGGATCTTCTTCATCAATGGATTCCTTTGCTTCTTGGAAGATGAATGGCAGCGGAATGGAGAAGGAAGAGAGAGAGGAGATGCCACTTCAAGTAGAAGATGAGTCTAGAAGAAGCTCACCACCATATGAGGCCTTGGATAAGAGTTTGAAGGAAGAAGGAGATGAATGAAGGGAGAGGGAGAGAAGAGCACGAAATTTTATGCTCTAAGAAAGCTTTGAAATCTGAAGTTTAATTTTCAAATGATCAAAGTTTAAAAAAAAATGCACACACATGACCCCTATTTATAGCCTAAGTGTCACACAAAATTGGAGGAAATTTGAATTTCAATTCAAATTTCACTGGAATTTGAAATTGAATTTGTGGAGCCAAACTTTGGAGCCAAAATTTCACTAATTATGATTAGTGAATATTAGTTATGGTTCAGCCCACTAATCCAAGATCAATTCCAAGATTATCCACTAAGTGTGCTTAGGTGTCATGAGGCATGTAAAGCATGAAGGACATGCACAAAGTGTGACTATATGATGTGGCAATGGGGTGTAGTAAGCAAATGCTCACCTCCCCCTCTAAAATTTAATTGGATTGGGCTTCTACCAATTCAATTAAATTTATTTCCAACCACACACATCAAATATTCACTTAGTGCATGTGAAATTACAAAACTACCCCAATACAAAAACTAGTCTAGGTGCCCTAAAATACAAGGGCTGAAAAATCCTATATTTCTAGGGTACCCTACCTACATTATGTAGCCATAAATACAAGGACCACATATAATTACATCATAGTCTAATATGTACAAAGATAATTAGACCCAACCTTGGCCCATGGGCTCAGAAATCTACCCTGAGGTTCATGAGAACCCTAGGGCCTTCTTCAGCAGCTCTAACCCAATCCTCTTAGAGCCTCTTGCTCATGGCTCTAGTGATTGGTCCCTTCCTAGGAAGGATTGCATCATCCCCTTCCCCTGGAAGAGGATTTGACCTCAAATCTGTTAGTTTCTCCTCCTCAATATCAGCTCCACCTGCAAAAGGAATTAAATCAGAAATGTTAAAAGTGGTGCTGACTCCATACTCTTCTGGGAGGTCCAACCTATAGGCATTGTTATTGATCCTCTCCAAAACCTGAAAAGGTCCATCCCCTCTAGGGCTAAGCTTGGATTTCCTTTTAGTAGGGAATCTATCCTTCCTAAGATGGAGCCAAACCCAGTCACCCTCATTAAGAACTAGCTCTTTTCTCCCTCTATTACCTTTAGTTGAATACACCTTTGTTTGGTTCTCTATTTGGTTCTTAACCCTCTCATGCAACTTCTTTACAAACTCTGACCTAGATTCCCCTTCTTTATGTATAAAAGAAGTGTCCCGTGGGAAGGTAATGAGGTCTAACGGTGTTAGGGGATTGAACCCATAGACAACCTCAAACGGGGACTACTTGGTGGTTCTATGAACTCCCCTATTGTAGGCAAATTCTACATGAGGAAGATACTCATCCCAAGACTTATGGTTGCCTTTCAGAAGAGCCCTTAAAAAGGTGGATAAAGACCTATTCACTACCTCTGTTTGACCATCAGTTTGTGGATGACAAGTGGTAGAGAAAAGAAGTTTAGTTCCTAGCTTAGCCCATAAGGTTTTCCAGAAGTGGCTAAGGAACTTAGCATCTCTATCTGACACAATGGTCCTAGGCAAACCATGGAGTCTCACAACTTCCCTGAAAAAGAGTTTTGAGATGTGGGAAGCATCATCCACCTTGTGGCATGGTATAAAGTGTGCCATCTCGCTAAACCTATCCACCACCACAAAGATAGAGTCTACACCCCTTTGGGTTCTAGGAAGCCCAAGGACAAAGTCCATACTAATGTCTACCCAAGGTGCATAGGGGATGGGTAAGGTGTGTATAGCCCATGAGGCATCACCCTAGAC
Source organism: Glycine max (assembly GCF_000004515.6). Classification (NCBI taxonomy): domain Eukaryota; kingdom Viridiplantae; phylum Streptophyta; class Magnoliopsida; order Fabales; family Fabaceae; genus Glycine; species Glycine max. The sequence continues at coordinate 27,507,141 of NC_016090.4, read as the reverse complement.
TTGGCTTGTAAACAAGCCACACACCTAGTGCAATGCTTATGGATATCTTTCTTCATATGGAGCCAATAAAACTTTTCTTTGAGTAAGACAAGGGTCTTGTTTATCCCAAAGTGGCCCATGAGCCCACCCTCATGGCTCTCTTTCACAAGTAATTTCCTAATGGATCCTTGGGGTATGCAAAGCTTTCCCTCTTTGAACAATACCCCTCAGCCAAATAGAATCCATCTTGGGCCTTTTTCCCACAACTCCCATAAATGGGAGAGAAATGTTCATCTAAAGCATACAAGTCCCTAATATTATCAAATCCTAAAATTTGAGCTCCTAGGGAGCAAAACAATGTGTGTCTCCTAGAGAGGGCATCAGCTACCACATTTGTTTTTCCCTTTTTGTATTTGATAACATATGGAAATTGCTTTAGGTACTCTACCCATTTTGCATGCCTCTTGTTTAACTTGCTTTGCCCTCTAATGTACTTAAGTGATTAATGATCATTATGAATGATAAATTCCTTGGAAACAAGGTAATGTTCCCAAGTTTGGAGGGCTCTTATTAAGGCATAAAGCTCTTTATCATAGGTGGGGTAGTTGAGGGTGGCACTATGAAGTTTTTCACTAAAATAAGCAATAGGGTGCCCACCTTGTAACAATACAGCTCCAACTCCCACTCCAGAGGCATCACATTCTAGCTCAAAAGTTTTAGAAAAGTCAGGAAGAGCTGGAACAGGTGCCTTAATAAGCTTTTCTTTGAGCAAAGTAAAGGCTTGCTCTTGTTTTTCACCCCAGGTAAAGGTCACATTCTTCTTCACCAGCTCATTGAGAGGTGATGCAATTGTAGAGAAATTAGGAACGAACCTTCTATAGAACCTTGCTAACCCATGGAAGCTCCTAATATCTCCCACATTTTTTGGGGTGGGCCATTCTTGGATGGCCTTGATTTTCTCAGGGTCCACTTGGACCCCATTTCTACCAACTACAAACCCTAAGAAAACTATATTATCTACACAAAAAGTACACTTCTCTATATTTGCATAGAGGGTGTTTTTCCTAAGGACTGAAAGAACTTGCCTGAGATGTCCTAAGTGATCATCTAGGCTTCTACTGTACACTAAAATATCATCAAAATAAACAACTATAAATCTACCTATGAAATCCCTTAAGACATTATGCATAAGCCTCATAAAGGTGCTTGGTGCATTAGTGAGCCCGAAAGGCATCACTAGCCATTCATACAAACCAAACTTGGTCTTGAAAGCGGTTTTCCACTCATCACCCTTTTTCATCCTGATTTGGTGATAACCACTTTTAAGATCAATTTTTTAAAAGATATTGGCACCATGCAACTCATCAAGCAAATCATCAAGTCTAGGAATGGGGTGCCTATACCTTACAGTGATGTTGTTGATGGCCCTACAATCTGTACACATTCTCCACGTACCATCCTTTTTGGGCACCAACAACACTGGCACAACACATGGGCTTAGGCTCTCTTGGACCCAGCCCTTCTCCAACAATTCTTTAACCTGAGACTCTATCTCCTTAGTCTCCTGAGGGTTAGTCCTATAGGCTGGCCTATTAGGAAGGCTTGCTCCTGGGACTAAATCTATTTGGTGTTCTATTCCCCTTAAAGGAGGTAGCCCAGGGGGTATCTCTTTGGGAAATATATCACCAAATTCATGTAAGAGTTCTTGGACCTTTGGGGATAAGGTCTCAAATGTAGGAATTGTGGAAGTGCTAAGGGATGTTTCTCTTGATAGGAGAAGGTAGAAAGATTGTTTAAGAAGGAGTGCTCTTTTAATATCACCTTTTATTGCAAAATAATTTTCCTTTTTAACAATCTTCTTGGAGGAATCTTTTCCATCGTTTTCCTTCCCCTTGGCCTTTGAAGACAAGGCCTTACTATGCTTCTTTTTCTTTTGTTTTTCTAGTTTTTCTTCCTCATCCCTCTTATCTTTCATAGTTAGTTGATCTTTGTCCACCTGTGAAGGTGTTTGAGGATGCAACACAAATTTAGTGCCAAGATGGGTGAGGGTAATCTCATTAGTTAGGCCATTGTAAATGATCTTCCTATCAAATTGTCACGGCCTTCCTAAAAGAATATGTCCTGCCTCCATGGGAACTATATCACAATTAACTTCATCCTTATATGTCCCAATGGAGAAAGGTACCTTCACTTGTTGGTTAACTATCATTTCACCTTGCTCATTGAGCCATTGAAGTTTATAAGGTTTTGGATGGGGAATGATAGTGAAGTTCAACTTGGAAACTAATCTTGTGCTACAACAATTGCAACAAGATCCACTATCCACAATGAGAGAACAAGTTTTATCTAAAATTTTGCATCTTGTATGAAAGATGTTCTCTCTTTGGGATTGAGATAGATCACAAGATTGACCTCCAAGGAGCCTTCTAACCATTAAAAGGTCACCTTCTTCATGGGGGTAGACTTCCTCACTAGACTCTTCACCCCTTACTTCATCTTCACTTCCACTAGAGGACGGGCAAGAAGTAGTCTCCTCTTGACTACTATAAATGTCTTGACCCCTCATGATCATGGTTTTCTTTGTGGGGCATTGAGAGGCAATGTGACCTCTCCCAAGACATTTGAAGCATTTAATGTTGCTAGTCCTTTCTTGGGAACTAGTCTTAGGGGTGTATTTCTCTATGGTCTTACCCTTATCTTCCTTGGGTTTTGAAGGTGCAGCCCCCAAAATTACATGGGCTCGGTCCTTCCTTGGATAAGAGTCAGAGCCATAAGATTTTGAAGAAAGCTTTCTTTTAAGTTGTTGCTCCACTCTTATACAAAGTTGGACTAGCTCATCTAGGTCCCTATATGGAAGGAGTTCAACCTTGTCCCTCACTTCTATATTAAGCCCACTAAGGAACCTAGCTATGCTTGTTATTTCCTCCTCCCTAAGTCCAGCTCTTAAAAGGAGTAGTTCCATTTGTTGTCTATATTCTTCAACACTCATACTCCCTTGTCTAAGCCTTTGGAGCTTGTCCATAAGCTCTCATTCATAGTAGGAGGGAATGTGCCTCTTCCTAAGGGCACTCTTAAGATCATTCCAATACTTTACTAGAGGATCCCTATGAATCCTTCGTTCCTTAATAAGGGAAGTCCACCAATAGAGGGCATACCCTTGAAAGCTAAGGGTAGCCAATGGAACTTTTCTCTCTTTGCTAATGTGATGGCAAGCAAAAGTTGTTCAACCTTTATTTCCCAATCTAAGTAGGCCTCAACATTATCTTTTCCATGGAAATGTGGGAGGCTAATGTTAACCTCTTGTGGCCTTCTATCCTTTTATTTTCTTTGGGAGTGATGTTTAGTATGTGAACTATGGCGCCCTCTATAATAGTTGCTAAGTTCTTCACTTAAACTCTTGCAAGAGTCATGACTACTATAGGAGGCATGTTTTTCTCTTTTAATTTCTTTCATTATTTTTCTTCTTTCTTCCTCTCTTATTTTCTCTCTTTCATCTTGACTTATTTCTTCCACTCTTTTTTTTACCTTTTTCTTTTCTCTCTTGTTTTTCTTTCCACAACTTAAGGGATCTCAACTCATCTAATATCTTATACAAGGGGTCCTTAGGAGTAGAACCCTCACCATTAACACTAGATGAAGAATGAAGACTCATGTTGGTTCCTAAGTTATGGTTCTTTCTTGTTGGGGGTTTGAAAAACAAAAGGTAAAAGAAACTATGGTTGAAATTAGCCAAAATAAACACTAAAAGAGGTGTGAAAGATAAGGTAAAAACTAATTGGTAAAAGGCAAGCTATCTAAGCGGTTTGACAATGGAGGACAAAGGAAATAAGCTATGAAAGTAAGCAAGAAATTAAAGTGCAAGAAATGCAAACTAGGTGGATCTTAAGAGTGTTTGGATGACCTCATTTAAGGTTTCCAACAAAACACTCACTATCCTAAGGGAAAATTGCCTAAAATTATTACACACAAATGGAAGTAGGGTGACCTATTGGAGGCTCCCAACTTACTTCCAATGAAAATCCTTTTTGTTACAAAGTTTGAAAGCAAAGAAAATTACCAATTACAAATTACAAAAAAAAAGGTCCTCAATTTTGATGGCTATTCTCTCTTTTATGTTTCACTCAATTTGGAGTGCTTCTTATTCCAATAGCTCTTAAGGTGGTTAGCCCCTTGCTTCTTGACTCAAATTCTTCAAGGTATGGCACCAATCCTCCTTTCCAATTCCCTATATGGCAACTCACAAGCAAGGAAACAAAGAGACAAGCAATAACCAAAGACAAAAAAAATGATATGAAAGCTAAACCAATAGAGTTTTAACAAGACAAATTTTCAAGGATTATTCAACAATTAAAGCAATGAAAACCACACAAAAGCAAGCTAGGACTCAAAGAGAAACCTAGAATGGCTCTAGAGTAGAGTAGAAAAAACTAAAAAAAAAGACTCAAGAAACCTTTAGTTTTGGCACTTGTTTTCACAATAATTTTCAATTGAAATTTCAAAACTAGGATTGGTATAAAATAGGCACCAATTATAGAACAAATTTTGAGCCAAAATCACAAGCACACTTCCCTTTCACTTTTTTTTCCTGATTTTTCTGTCAACTTGTGTGATTTTTCTTATTTTTTCCTTTAATCCAAATCGCTTGGTTCTTTTTTCGCTCTGATACCACATGATGTAAGCTCCATTGGAGCTTGTAGGCCTATAATCTTCTTCATCTATGGATTCATTTGCTTCTTGGAAGATGAATGGCAGCGGAATAGAGAAGGAAGAGAGAGAGGAGACGCCAATTCAAGGAGAAGATGAATCTAGAAGAAGCTCACCACCATAGGAGGCCATGGATAAGAGCTTGGAGGAAGAAGGAGAATAAGATGAAGAACAAGGAATTAAAGAGAATTCACGGAACAAAAAGATAGAGGAAGCAAAAGAACATCACCTAGATGAAGATACTCTGATACCACATGATGTAAGCTCCATTGGAGCTTGTAGGCCTAGGATCTTCTTCATCAATGGATTCCTTTTCTTCTTGGAAGATGAATGGCAGCAAAATGGAGAAGGAAGAGAGAGAGGAGACGCTACTTCAAGGAGAAGATGAGTCTAGAAGAAGCTCACCACCATAGGTGGCCATGGATAAGAGCTTGAAGGAAGAAGGAGATGAATGAAGGGAGAGGGAGAGAAGAGCACGGAATTTTGTGCTCTAAGAGAGCTTTGAAATCTGAAGTTTAATTTTCAAATGATCAAAGTTTAAAAAAAATGCACACACATGACCTCTATTTATAGCCTAAGTGTCACACAAAATTGGAGGGAAATTTGAATTTCAATTCAAATTTCACTTGAATTTGTGGAGCCAAAATTTCACTAATTATGATTAGTGAATTTTAGTTATGGTTCAGCCCACTAATCCAAGATCAATTCCAAGATTCTCCACTAAGTGTGCTTAGGTGTCATGAGGCATGTAAAGCATGAAGGACATGCACAAAGTGTGACTATATAATGTGACAATGGGGTGTAGTAAGCAAATGCTCACCTCCCCCTCTAAAATTTAATTGGATTGGGCTTCTACCAATTCAATTAAATTTATTTCCAACCACACACATCAAATATTCACTTAGTGCATGTGAAATTACAAAACTAACCCAATACAAAAACTAGTCTAGGTGCCCTAAAATATAAGGGCTGAAAAATTCTATATTTCTAGGGTACCCTACCTACATTATGGAACCCTAAATACAAGGACCACATATAATGACATCCTAGTCTAATATATACAAAGATAATTGGATCCAACCTTGGCCCATGGGCTCAGAAATCTACCCTGAGGTTCATGAGAACCCTAGGGCCTTCTTCAGCAGCTCTAGCCTAATCCTCTTGGAGCCTCTTACTCATGGCTCTAGTGATTGGTCCCTTCCTAGGGAGGATTGCATCACTTATCGGGCTAGGTCTACAAGTTTCTTTATTTGCTTTCAATTTTTCATGCCAAACTCATTACATATCTTAATCAAGCAAAATCTATGGTTTTCAATTTTTGCATTTGAGTTCAACCACACATAATGATTTAAGCACAAAATTTTTATTTTATTTTATTGTGGGTTTGCAAGAAAAATGGTGGTGCATCTTTAATCACTTGTGTTTCCTTATCTTCCAAATAATAAACATATTCCTAAACTACCACACATATTCTAAACAACTAAACTAGCAATGTAAAATTAACAAAAACTAAAAGAGAGGGATAGAGAAGGCTTCACTTAGGGCTGAAGAGCCCTCAATATCTCCTTGTATCTATTGTAGCTTCACCACCTCCTTGGACAGCGAATACGTGGTCCTCCAAATGACTCGGTCGTTAATAAGGTTGCACATGATGAACAAAACTAAAAAATTCAAGTTAGTGCTATGCTACTTGTGGCATCCCTAAATAATGAATGGTTTAATAGTAACGATTTAAGTAACAAAAACATGGGAATTTTTTTTTCTTTTTCTTTTTCTTTTCCGTTTCTTTCTCTATTTCACAATAATTAAGTTCAGAAGGAAAATCATCACCATAGAGTCATGAATGGCCAATTCACAACTCTATCCGGAGTCATTTCTTTCTGATCACGCATAACCTCTAAAATATGTTGCTCTTTCAAAAATAAAAGTATACCAGCCATCATTTTAGGTCGTCACAGGTAAATTAATAAAATAAAATGCGGTCGATGAACTCTCTTTCGAATAAAGTTTGTTAACACTTTCTTTTCAATAACAAGATTAATCATAAGTACAATCATCATTTGAAGTTGTCCAAAATATGGGAGTTTTGCAAAATACATAGTGACATCCAAAGCAAAGGTATCCACTGTAGTGGCTTCAGCCACATATATATACAATCATCAAATTCCTATACAACAGGTCTACCCATACAAAAACAAAAGAGTAAACCTAACAGTCAGTACTAGATACACCCACCCTCAAAAGTATATAAAACTAGTCTAAGGAGCTGTCTACTATGATGAAGAGCCTCCACTAGTCGCCATCTCTCCAGGGCCGCTCTCCTCCGTAGAGTCTGCCTCAGATGCCGACATGACGTCCTCAGGAGAATCGACCTCAGGGAGTGGGTCCTCATTACCCTCTAGAAAGTCAAGAGCATCCACAGCAAGCTCAGGAGGTAGCTCCTCTGGGTCCTCCTCAGGGTCTTCCTCGAATGACGTCACCTCGATCACTTGGACTGGCTCCACTAGACGATATGGAGTAGGCGTAGGTAATATCCACTCCACAGTGCGCTGAAGCATGCGTGCTGGTTCCTCTGGATGCACCAATGAAGTAGCCGTGAATCGAATCGTGCCACGGAATCGGCACCTCGCATTGCCTTCAAAGGTCTCCCAAGCTCCCTCTAGGCACTCCATCTCCACTCGATCATGGATTACTTGCGCCGCCATCACGATCTACAAGAAATAAAAGAAAGGGGTAGACTCTTTCACGAGAGATCTAACTACGGTAGCAATACAATGCGTCCCATAACCACTACATACAATTAAAAGGTGTGCCTCAAGGCTTTTCATCTCTGGTAATCGATTACACAGCCTTGGTAATCGATTACCAGAGGCCAAACTCGAATTACACAGCTTCAGAACATGAAAACCTGCAAAATGCACTGTGTAATCGATTACACATAACTGGTAATCGATTACCAGGGCCTGTTACTCTGTGTAATCGATTACACAGTATTGGTAATTGATTACCAGAGGCCTTCACAACATGCTGCCTCCATTTCTAAGCCTGGTAATCGATTACATCCCTTGGTAATCGATTACCAGAAGCCATCTCGACTTCCTGATCCTATTTTTAGGCCTGGTAATCGATTACCAGAGGCCATCTTAACTTCCTGTCTTCATTTTTAAGCCTTGTAATCGATTACACATCCTTTGTAATCGATTAACAGAGGCCATATTCCAGATATCACTCAAAATCCATAGCTGGCCAGACACCACACAAGCCTCCTTGCTTTATGGTCTTAGTTCTTTTATCGGTTGACTGCCAGGAGCTCGCTTGTTTAGGTACATCACAGGTTCTCACTAACTGACTATGCCCGGGTTGGGTCGGGATTGGTCAAGCTTGATTTTGGGCAATAGCACCCCACCTGACGTCCCCGAGGTCTCCTGAACCCCGCGACATATCTCCAGGTACCACTATGTGGTCAACGAATAAAAGTAGGAAGTTTCACCCTTCCACACTTCCTCACTTCAAGCTTTTAGGATTATGGGGTACCCGTCGCATGTGGTACTAGGTGGCGGTCGGGCGATGGTGCAAAACAGCTCTCCCACATCCACAAATCAAACATAAACCCACCATCCCCAGTTTCCCACCTTCAACTGAGCTCACGTACTCCCACGTAGCCCTTATCCTCGTTCCTCTCAACACTGGGTCCCCATCAATCCCTCCAAGCTTCCACAACATCCAAGCAATTCAACATCCAAGCATCATGAACTATCAAAGCCAAGAAAACAGGGCAAAGGCAGAAAACTCTGCCCAAAACACAAACCAATATCACAACTTTCCTTACTTAAATACCCCAGTAACATTCTCTTCGTTCCAGTTCGTTCACCGTTGGATCGACACGAAAATTTTACTGGAGGTCCCTAGTACATATGTCTACATTGTGACCGTTGGGATCTTCTAGAAAACGTCCAAAACCCAATCTGTACTACTCTTTCCACAACCAGCAAATACACAACATTTTCTGCACAAAGCCAAAATTCTGCTGCACATTTCAACAACAAAATTCTGCATAATGGTGCAGATTTTTGAAATCACACTTGCCCTCATCCAATTTTGTCCAAATTGAATCCTACAAGTCCTAAATCATGTATAAATCATGTCTAAACCAAGGACAAGCTTCAGACCAAAGCAACTCAAAATCTAGGTATCTAAAACCCCTCAATTTAGTGGATTTTCAAGGTTTGAGAAGTGAAAATGAGAATGGGGTAGATTTGGAGCAAACTCTCGCCTCACACAAGTCTATATCATCAATCTAAACTCGCTCAAACTGGTTTTACGACGAAAACTCTACCGAATCAAAATTTGACTCTTCAACACCCAATTTACCCTAGAAATGGCTCTTGCCTTCACTTTGGTCATTCATTTTTCTCCTTTGCACAACCCAAGCTTTCCCACAGTCCTAAATGACATTTTTAAACTAGGATTAACTTCCTTTAACCTCCCATTACCACTAAGTCCAGATTTAGTCTTTCAAACTCTCAAAGCATCACTTTTTTCCACTCATGGCACTACATTCTCACTTTCTAACCCTAGGTTAACTCTACTCTTCATCTCTAGTAGTTTTCCATAAGCAATTTCAGCACACAAACATCACAAGCATCATCATAAAAACCCTAAAACAGAATGGGTAAGCTTGACTCACACCAAACATGACAAGTTTAGCATGCTTTCAACAAATTTCTTCACAAATAACTATCATAAGGCATAAACCTAGTAAAACTACCCATCATATCTCCCAAAACCCAATACCCACGAAAATCATGGGAGAAAGAAGTCCACCCAAACCTGAAATTTCAAAGTCCCACATGGAGAGATGCGCTTCACGACTTCGAAAATGGCTTCCTTTCGCGATTTGGAGCAAAAATGATGACCAAAGGTTGGAGCTTTGATGGAGCTTCAATGGTGGAGGAAGAAGAAGGGATGGCAACGTGAGAAAGAGAGAGAGAGAGGAGCTTTCTGAAATTTTTGGGCTGAATGAGTGAGGAGAGAGAATGTGGCTTTTAGTTTAAAAGGCTTTTCTTTATTTTTATTTTTTTAAAAAAGATGTGCCACATGTCTTCTTTTGAGTGGAGCAAAAAGGGCCCACTTTTTCTCTTGATGTGACTCATACTAAGTCACAAGAAGAGAAAAATCTGACCTTTTGAAATGTTAAAATCCTGCCTCGGTTTGCGTGCCGTTTCTCTGGTTCCAGTCCCTCGCGTTTCTCTGCACCCGTCGGGGCCAGTTTTCGAAAGTGAGCAATATATATATCAAAACGCTCAGAATGAAACCCCGAGCGTGGTTCAGAGGTTGGTTTTGTTAAATTTTAAGTTACACGCAAAACAATGATTTTTAGACTAATTAATTGAGAATTAACCTATAACCATCCAATTATGGATTTCTCTTCCTTAATTAGCCTAACCCGCGTATCTTTCCCCCAAAATACCTACTTCTACCAGGAATATACACATATATACATACACTGAATAATACTCATATATATAACCATTCAAAATGCACCGTTTACAAAAATTCCGGGTAGAAATTTCCAGGATGTCACACTACTGAGTGATAAAAAAAATTTTGAACTCCAAAATTTAAGCTAAAAGCTATCCTAAGTGAATGTAATATAAAAAGTAAGAGTTATAAAGTTGGGTTCCAGTAAGCGCTTCTTTAACGTCACTAGCTTGACGTTTAGTGTCACTCTAAGGATTTTTTAGCCTAATGACTATGGTGTGTTGTGGGACTTTTCCACCAAGGTAGATCTTTAATCTTTGGCCATTTACCAACCAACTGTGGTCTTTGGATTGGTATTCTATCTCTCTAGCTCTATAAGGCTTAACGTCTTTCACAATAAAGGGACCACTCCATCTTGATTTTAATTTTCTGAGAAACAACTTTAATCTTGCGTTGTAGAGTAATACTTGTCATTCGGGCCTGAATTCTTTGTGGAGGATCTTTTTGTCATGGTTCCTCTTGGTTCTTTCCTTGTAGAGCTTGGGTGATTCATATGTGTTAAGGCACATCTCTTCAAGTTCCTGTAGTTGTACCTTCCTTTTCTCTCCTGATGTTGTAGAGTCAAAGTTGAGGAACTTCATGGCCCAACGAGCTTTTATTTCTAACTACACTGGTAGGTGGCATGCTTTTTCGTACACTATTTGAAACGAGGAGAGGCCAATGGCTGTTTTGAAGGTTGTTCTATATGCCCATAGGAAATCATCAAGCTTTACAATGCAATCCTTCCTTGAAGTAATTGTGGTCTTTTTTATTATCCTCTTGATCTCCCTATTTGAAACTTCAGCTCTTCCATTTGTTTGTGGATGATAGTGCGATGCTACTCTATGTCAAACATCATAATGTTGGAGGACCTTTGAGAGTTGAACATTACAAAAGTGTGTACCTTCATCTCTAATCAAGAGTCTAGGCACTCCAAACTTATCAAAGATGTTTCTCTTTAAGAACTTAATCACCATCTTTGCATCATTGGTTGGACTAGCAATTGCTTCCACCCACTTTGAGACATAGTCCACTGCTACCAAGAGATATCCGTTGCCATGAAAGGATGGTAAGGGACCAACAAAATCAATTCCCCAACAATCAAAGACTTTTACGTCCTGGATGTTCAGTAAAGGCATTTCATGTCGTCTATATATGTTGCCAGTTCATTGATAGTTGTCGCATGATCATGCATGGTTATGAGCATCTTTGAAAAGTGTAGGCCAATAGACTCCAGCTTGAAGGATCTTTGTAGTTGTTCTTTCTTCATTGAAGTGACCTCCATATGGTGAGTTGTGGCAATGCCAAAGTATGCTAGCTTGTTCTCCCTTTGTTACACATCGCCTTAACAAATTGTCAACAACAATACAAAAAAGAATAGGGTCATCCCAAACATACTTGGTGGCTTCTCGAAAGAACCTTTTTCTCTCATGAAATTTCATATCTTCCTGTGGCTGTCTCGTGGCCTTAAAGTTTTCAATGTCAACGAACCAAGGGTAGTCCTCGTCCTTGAAACTTACTTCCATGAGTGTCTCATCTAGAAATTCTCCTTCAATTTCTTTTTCTTTCTTGGTGACTTCTTCATTGACCAATCTTGATAGATGATCGGCTACTAGGATGGCACACCCTTTTTTTTGTCTCGGATCTCTACATGGAACTCTTGTAATAAAAGGACCCATCTAATTAATCTTGGCTTGGAATCCACTTTGGTGAGTAGAGTTGAATGGTTGGTGTACACAATGCCCATTGATCCTATAAGATATGATCGAAACTTTTCAAGGGCATAAACCACTTCTAGCATTTTCTTCTTCGTTGTTTCGTAGTTGATTTGGGCTCCATTTAGCACTTTTTTGCATAGTAGATAGCATGAAATCTTTCATTCCTCTTTTGTCCTAATACTCCTCCTATCGCATAGTCACTAGCATCACACATTAATTCAATTTTTCCCCAATTAGGAGCCACTATAACTAGTATGGTTACTAGCTTCTTTTTTCAAGAGGTCGAAAGCTTGAAGGTATTCTTCATTAAAGTGGAATGAGTTCTCTTTGACAAGTAAATTACTAATGGGTTTGGCAATTTTAGAAAAACATTGTATGAACCTTCTATAAAAACCAACATTCCCCAAAAAGCTTCTTACTCCTTTCACCTCTCGAGGTGGAGGGAGCTTTTCAATTACTTCTATCTTGGCTTGATCAACTTCAATACCTCTTTTGAAATTTTAATGTTGGATCACTATACCTTTGGTTACCATGAAGTGCGATTTTTTCCATTTAAGCACAAGTTCTTTTCAATGCATCTTTCTAGGACTCTTTCCAAGTTGTTGAGGCATGACGTGAAAGAATCTTCAAATACAGAGAAATCATCCATAAATACCTCTGCATTTTTCTACCATGTTAGAAAAGATGGCCTTCATACACTTTTGGAATTTGGCTGGTGCATTGCAAAGTCTAGAGGGTATTCCTCGATAGGCAAAGACTCCAAATGAGCAAGTGAAGGTTGTTTTCTCTTGATCCTCCAGATTAACAAGAATTTGATTATACCCGATTATCCATCCAGAATGCAATAGAAGGCTGACTGGCTAACCTCAAGCATTTGATCCATGAAGGGAAGAGGAAAGTGGTCTTTCCTTATTGCCTTGTTAAGAAAGCGGTAATCGATACACATTGTCCAATTGGTCACGATCCTTATGGGAATCAGCTCATTCTTGTCATTCTTTATCACTGTTATTCCACTCTTTTGGGGGACTACTTTCACAGGGCTTACCCATGAACTGTCGAAAATGACATATATCATTCTAGCTTCAAAAAGCTTCAATACTTCTTTTCGAACTTCCTCTTTCATCACCGGGTTGAGTTTCCTTTGTGGTTGTGCCACTAGTTTGAAGTCCTTTTCAAGGTTGAAGTTGTGCATTCATATGGATGGGCTTATCCCTTTGAGGTCGAAGATTTTCCATCCTAAGGCTTTCTTATGCTTATTTAGTATCTCCATTAGTCTTTTTTCTTCCTCTTTGTGCAATGTGCTACTAATAATGGTTGGTTTCTCATACTTGCCTTCTAAAAAGACATATTTAAGGTGAGGAGGCAAGGAGTTTAATCAAGGTTCCTAGATCTTCTATTTTATTTTCTAGCACTTCCTTTGAGGAATCTAGGTGCTGGATGCATTCCCTCAGCTCTTCATTAGGCTCAGGTGTGAGGTTTTCCTTAGTGTTGGTTAAAGCAAGCTCTAATGGTGTTGGTGTTACGATTTGTGGAGTTTGCTCTTCTATTACTTCATCAATTATATCCACCTTGAAGCAAACTCCTTTATTCTTCGGGTGCTTAATAGCTTCACACACATCAAATATGATCTCCTCGTCATCCACTCGTAAAGTGCATTTGTCATCCACAACATTGATGACGACATTAGTGGAATTCATTAATGGTCTTCCTAGAATTAAAAGGACAATGACGTCTTATTTGATATCCATGACGTGAAAGTCCACTAGCATGGTGAACCTCCTAACTCATACAAGCATGTTCTCCATCATTCCAAGAGGAAATTAATGGAAGGATCTGCTAGTTGTATCATCATGCGTGTTGGTTTCGTTGCTACCTTTATAATTTTGTTTAGCAAAGATAATGGCATTAGGTTGATGCTAGATCCAAGATCAAGGAATGTTCTTCCTACTGATAGATTTCCAATTGATATAGGAATAGTAAAACTACCGGGATCACTTAGCTTCTTTGGATTCTCCAAGATGGCATTGTAATCCTCTTCAAGAGTCACTATGCCATAGTCTTCCAAACTCTTCTTCTTAGTTATGAGGTCCTTTAAGAGCCTTGATTATTCTAGCATCATGTCTATGGCATTAGTGAAAGGAATGGTGACATTGAGTCGCTTAATCAAGTCTATAAGCTTTTTATATCGTTGTTCCTTGTCTTACTTTGTTGGTTTGCGAGGATACAACTTCTCACATGTAATTGCTTGTTTAGCTTCTCGTGTTAGTTGACTATTTGTCTTAATTGGCGCTCGTGCTATTTCTTCAACTATCATGTCCTCCTTCTATATGTCTTCCTTTACTTCGTCGTCTACCTTCATGTCCTTTCTTACTGGCTCTTTAGTTGCTAACTTGCTTCTTTTTGTTACGGCATTGCAATCAACCTTGTTGGAAATTTCTTTTATTTGCATTGCTAACTCCTTTACTTGATCTTTCAACAAATTTAATACCTCCATGGTGTCTCGAGTTTGGAGTAGGACGTGGTGCTAAGGTTGATTATGGCTTCTTCTAATTTTGTAGTGCATTTTTCTCATGAATTTGGTTACCACCACACTCTTCACATGAAAAACTTGGTTATTTTGGCAGTATCAATAGTTGAAGTTGTTTTACTTGCTTTTGGTTACGTTCTCCATTATAGCTTTCATTTGTGTTTGTTGTTTGATGGATTCATCTTCGATGTCTTCTTTGGGTACGTCCTTTGGAGAGGTGCAATTGCAATCACAACCTCGTTCACTAGTTGCTACATCTTCTATAATTTTCTTTACTTTGGTCGTGGTTCCATTAACATAGTATCCTCCTGTTGAAACATTTATCATTGTTCTAAATTCATCAGTTGTTCCTTTTATAAACACGGAGATTTGAGTGTAATCGGAGTAACCGTGGAAAGTATAGCTTCTAAGTAAAGCTTTATACATTTCACATGCATCAAAGAGAGACTCAGATGCCATTTGTCGGAAGCTAGTTATCCTTTCCTTGATAACTTCAATTTTTTATTCTGGAAAGAATTATTTGAAGAACTCGCCTTTGATTTGCTCCCATAAGGATAGACTATGGTGTGGCTGAGAATTAAGCTGAAAAAGTAGCATCTTGATGTGATTGTCTTTGATTCTGGGTATTCTTACTAATGTCCCTATTTGTTGGAATCGCATAAGGTGGGTATGTGGTTCTTCACTGCTAGATTTCATAAATTCAGTGTTATGAAGAGTATTAATGATCCCACTAGGAATTTTTACTTTATACTCTCGCGTGTTTGATGGACGAATAGGTTTTTTACATCTATGCCTTGGTGGACTTCTAATTTGGCCATGGTTGGGTCTTTAGCCATTTTTACACTTATGTGTAATACTAAAGAAAGAAATATTTATTATTTCTTCCTAAAGAAGAGGTAAGTGGTATTTTTGGACAATATCAGATAATAACTAAATAGAAAATTTATATAAAGAATAAAGCATCTAGCCTAAATATTTTTTATTATAATTTTTTTCTAATTAAAACAAGTAAGTAGAAATATTTTTAGAAAAATAAAATTTAAGAGATAAGAGGTAACATTAAAATATTAAAAATAGGCAATTTATTTTTTTCAAAAATCAATCGAAGGGATTATAGATATATTTTTTGAGAATTTGAATATTTAAAATGGGAAGAGAAATTTTTTTGCTGAAAATTAAAAGATAAAAATAGGAAAATAAATCTATATTAAAAACTAAAATATATAATTATTTATTTTCAAAAAATTTATAAAAAAAGGGAAACTAAAATTTAATGCTGAAAATTGAAAATAAAAGAAAAATTCAAATATATTTGTCTATTTTTTAAATTTTTTTATCAAAAGGGAAAATAAAAGTAAGAAAAAATAAATGTTGAAATTCTAAAAGATAAATTAGAAAGATAAATTCAAAATATAAATCTATGATCTAATAAGAAAACTAGATTATATCTTTATCTATATGTATATTTTGAGATTTTTTTTTAAGTTAAAGGAAATAAAATCAACTGCTGAAAATTTGAAAGGATAAATCAATTAAATCTAATAAGATAAAAATAAAAGATAATATAAATAACAATCTAACAAATAAAATCTACAAAGATAATAGTTATGAATAACATCTAATCTACAAATATAATTTCCTAAAAGATAATATAAAATAAAATCTAAAATATTTTAATTTGAATTTCAAACAACTGATCCCCAGAAAAGATACCAAAAACATTGTTAACGCTTTAATTTTTTTAGAATTTACGTATGCTAAGTATAACTAAATCTCAATTATAGTACTGAATCGAAGCTCGGATCATCTCCCAAGGGAATAGTGCAAGGATGAATATTAAAATTAAAATCTTTTGGATAAAGATATTTTTGTGTTTTATATTTTAAACTACCTAAAATTGAAACTAATCAAAATAGAAAAAAAAAGAAATTTTTCTTAAGAGATTAATGTGCTGAAAATTTAATAACAAAATTAAAAGAAAAGGTAAGAAGTTACTTGTTGACGGGATAAAAATTGTAAAGGGAAACAATAATGTTGAGATTCTAAGGTTGTACTCGAAATCCCCCTATTTGTTTCAATTTCTCACACTTATACGTTGTTATATCGTTCATCCTCAATTCACTAATATATTTTATCCTTATTCCCTTAGGTGATAGACCCTAAATCACTTGCCTTGATTCTCAATCCTTTAGCAAAGCAACACAAGCAATCAACATTATCATTCAGGGATTAGCGAGGCTTAACCAAGATTATTCTATCCTCAGAGATAACCCCAAGTAAGTGTTTGATTCAGTTAGGGTTTCAACGAGACTCATCAAAGTGCACATCAATTTCTTGGAATCATCTTTGAGGTGCACAAGCTCACAAAACATTAAGTATAGAAGGCGAATAATGAACTCAAAAAATATATTAGTGTGACAAAATCACATCAAATAGGATTCAATCATTTCCTCTCCTAGCTAAGAAAGAAACTAACCACTCATTAAATACAAGAAGAGAGAATAGAAGATGGTTTTTCAGTGAAGGGTGGTGTCAAGAGGTGTCTTTTATGCTACTACCCATATGTTTCTATTTATAGAATCATAGATGTGTTTAATAGAGACAACTAATCTCCTTAATTTATAAAATAATATAATCTATACAAGGAAATTATCTCTTCAGCTGATATAATCTATTTTAATTGTTGCAATTATCTTTCAAGTGATTTTCTTCATTTATCTTCGAGCTATATATCTATAATTATCTCTATTTTGAATTAATTCAATTTCTAGACACACTGTCTAGCGCGCTCCTTGCTTAAGTGAGATATCTTTTGTAAAATTTCATTTTCTCCTTTGTTTGAGCTAGCATGAGCGTCTATACCTCACTTGAGCGAGGCTACCTTGTAAAATTGCCCTATTTTTCTGTACTCAAAAAATCATATTAAAAACTTTTATAATCGTAATTCCTATCTAAAATATATTAAAAACTTAAAACATAACGAGTTTGATTCAAAATAAGGCCTAAAGTATCAAATAAATGTCTTAAGCTGCATATGATAATATGGTAAATTTGATGTTTATTAGTACACATATCCTAAGGTTGGTTAGCACACTAATCTAGAAGATTAGGATAAGATTTACCAATTTTAGTATAAAAAAAAAAATTCACCATTTTTGGCAAAACTCTACTATAGCCTTTTTAAGTAAAATTTCAAAAGTGAAGCACACCATATTTGGTAGTGATGTACACGTTTTTCATGGCCAAGCAAGGATCATTCATAAGTCAAAATTGAGTGATTAAGCCAACACCTTAATCCATTGGACTAAAGCCTTAAGCACACTTACAAGCTTCATTAAAAACTCAAAACCTTGTCGTTTCCTCTCATTTTCACATCATCTTCTAGGGGAGTTTAGAGCAACAAAACTTCTTCTCTTTCTTGTTCTTGAGGGTTGGTCTAGAAACCTTGAAGCTTAAAATTGTTGGTAAGCAAGTTCACCCTTCAATCTAGCCTTGTTCATTCTTCTTTATCATCTGAATCTTCTCTCATGTTCTTGAGTTTTGTTGAAGCTTGTTTTCTACTCAAGAGAACTGCATTCTTGGTTGCACCCTTCTCTTTCACGTGGAGACTACAAGAGGTAAGGGGGTCTCTCCAACTCTTGAGTTCTATGCTTGGTTTTAAACTTCTTTGAACATGTTGTTGTCATCAATTTTTTGTGCTTGCTTCCCTATTTTGGATCTATGTGCTGAGATCTTTTCCTAGAGTTTTTGATGCCAAAAATGGGTTCGTTGAGTGTTAAAAACATAGTGTTAGCCTTAAATTTTACTTAAATCAGTGTTTTCTAGCAAAAGTTATGAATAAAAAAGTTTTAGAACATTGTATCGGATAAAATATGTCTCGAAAATAATCTAACAATGAGAGTTGTATGGATTGGTTTTATTAAATTTTTTTCCTCAAAAATGAGTTTATTAGGTGTGAAAATGTAGGGAAGCATTTTGTGAAAAATTGATTCCTGGTGCACCAAGAGCACTGAGAATAAGTTAGGAGTCAAACTTTGTCAAACTAAGCAACATAGTGATTTGAGACAATATACAAATTAGAATTGAAAACCGTGTATATGGATAAAGTTACCTTAGAATTATTTAGTTTTGGAACTATTGATCTAGTTGTTATATGATTGTTGAGATAAACTGCAAAATCTGATGACTGATGCATGCTCTAAAATTGTAATGATTTTTCTGTTGATACATTTTATGAAAGGCATGTATACTATTATTATTATTGTTGAATGATAGGACCAACATAGTGTGAACTCTGACAATTATATCTATGACATGCGAATTTATATTCTATTATATATATGTAAATTTTCATTTTATTTGTACACATTGTGGTTTGGGTGCAAGTGTGTCCAACCCTCGACAAATTATTTGCTATAATTTTTGAATGATTGTATTTTAGTTTTTGTGTTGTCCGTGAATAGACATGTTCTTTTTATTACTCGAGAGATTGAGATTGATTCCTGAGACTAGTATGTATGTTTGATCCTCACCATGATTTCTTGTTGTGTGAATGTTTGTTGTACGTGACACGAGGGCTACACACACGATGCGGAAAAAAGATTTAAGAAGATTGAAGGAAGAGTAAGGAATCGTTAGTTCTATCCTATTTGTGAGATGACATGTTTTGTCATTAGGATTCATCTGTGAGATGGTGTGGTTATGATTATATTCCATCTATGAGATGGTGAGGTATATGATTATGGTCCATCTATGAGATGGTGAGGTATGTGGTTATGTTCCATCTATAAGATGATGAGGTATATGATTATGTTCCATTTATGAGATGGTGAGGTATGTGGTTATGTTCCATCTATAAGATGGTGATGTATATGATTATGTTCCATATGTGAGATGGTGAGGTTTATGTTTAGAAATGGATGATTTACATGGTACACTGAGGTATAGCGGGTGAAGAGGTTCGCAGAACCTGGGAGAATTAGCGAATGGTAACTACCTAGCATTTGGTGCACTCATTTGGCGCAATGAACTCACATGCCTCACTTTGCTACTCCTAAAGAGCTCTAAGACTATACTTTTTGGTGTTAGGAGCTTGGGAATCCATATACATTGTACTCGTATGTGGCAATCACTCCTAACTAGCATTCATGTGGTTGTGTAAGACCACCAATACCTGGGAGGCTTGGTGGCATTGTTGGGCCCTGTTATGTGTTGAGTGTGACAATTAGTTGTGTCCAGTGTGATTATCAATGATGCCAAGTGTAGTATTTGATTGTCCCAAGAGTGATAGTCAATGGTGTTAAGTACCATAGACATTTATGTCAAGTGTGATAGTTATGTGCTCTAGGGCATTGAGAGTGTTGTTTGCCTAGAAAAACCATATGTCATGGTTATTTAAGTTGTATGTTTTGTGTGTTGTTTGTGGAATTTGAGGAGCAAAGGACTCACCCATACAACCAACAATTTTCAAGTACCGACATCAAAGGATACCATAATGATCTCATGCTTGTGGAGATAAAGGAGTACATATAACTGTCGTGGTAGTTAGAGCCTTCATTTAAGGAGGATGAGAATGATCCTTCTGAGGATCCGTCTTAGATACAGTTTGGTACCCTAGGTCGAGTAGATGTTTGCTCTGAGACCTAGGTTTTCTTTTGGATGTATCCGTTTCAAAGTTAGGTGTACATAGGTTTAGATAAATATATTTGTTATAGATTTACATGTTACACTTACTTTCAGACATTTATGAGTTGTAATTACATTTTATTTTCCTATAACACGGTATTATGATACTTTTTATTATCATGTATGAAGACTATGTTATTTTACTCTTGTATTTAATTATTCTGTTGCAAAGTTCATATATTTCTGAAGGTCGTAATTATTGTAAACCTATCACGAAATTTTTTTAATTGTACTGACTTTCAAGAAATGATGTTAATATGCTTTTATAAGTTTTAATGGGATTTATTTGCCTAAGTTTTACAATGAAGTTTATCCGTATATGTTTTCAAAAAAAAAATATTACTCGAGTTTTGAAGAAGATATTAGTTTATTGACATGTATTTCAAGAATAAAAAGAATCAACGAGAGTTTTCCAAGCAATGTTTTGATCTAGTAAAGTCGTCATAGAACACATTAACATTGAGTTGATGATTATTGATCATTTAACTAAAGGCATGCCACCAAAGAATTTTAAGGATCGTGTAGTATGAATGAGACTTGGTTCCATGTATGTGATATTCATTGTACGCACATTTATTGTTTTGAATAAACTCTTATTTAGTTTGATATTTTCCTATTTACTTTGTGCACATATTTATTTATTTTGAGAAATGTCATTTAGTTTTGACCCAGAATAAACATGTGGTTTATTCATTAAGTTAAAAGCTAGTGTTGAAAGACTTAATATATTGTGATACATGGAGATAATACTCACTATTAGAGGACGTGTCATCATGATTCATGTATTTAGTTTCTTTTATGATTGATAATGGGATAAATCGACCAAGTGGGAGAATGTTTACAGTTTCTGGTATTTTAGGGATCTGTATTTTTTTCTGTTTTCATTTTGAGTTAGTGCAAACTGATGTAAGCTCCATTGGAGCTTGTAGGCCTAGGATCATCTTCATCAATGGATTCCTTTGTTTCTTGGAAGAAGAATGGCAGCAGAATGGAGAAGGAAGAGAGAGAGGAGACGCCACTTCAAGGAGAAGATGAGTCTAGAAGAAGCTCACCATCAAAGGAGGTAATGGATAAGAGCTTGGAGGAAGAAGGAGATGAATGAAGGGAGAGGAAGAGAAGAACACGAAATTTTGTGCTCTAAAAGAGCTATGATATCTGAAGTTTAATATTCAAATGATCAAAGTTTTAAAAAATGCACACACATGGTCTCTATTTATAGCCTAAGTGTCACACAAAATTGGAGGGACATTTGAATTTCTATTCAAATTTTACTTGAATTTTGAAATTGAATTTGTGGAGCCAAATTTCTATTCTAATTATGATTAGTGAATTTTAGCTATGGTTCAGCCCACTAATCCAAGATCAAGTCCAAGATTCTCCACTAAGTGTGCTTAGGTGTCATGAGGCATGTAAAGCATGAAGGACATGCACAAAGTGTGACTATATGATGTGGCAATGGGGTGTAGCAAGCAAATGCTCACCTCCCCATCTAAAATTTAATTGGATTGGGCTTCTCCCAATTCAATTAAATTTATTTCCTACCACACACATCAAATATTCACTTAATGCATGTGAAATTACAAAACTACCCCTAAAACAAAAACTAGTCTAGGTGCCCTAAAATACAAGGGCTGAAAATTCCTACTTTTCTAGGGTTCCCTACTTACATTATCGAGCCCTAAATACAAGGCCCAAAAATAATGAAACCTTAATCTAATATGTACAAAGATAAGTGGGCTCATACTTAGCCCATGGGCCCGAAATCTACCCTAAGGCTCATGAGAATCCTAGGGTCTTCTCTTGCATCTTTGGCCCAATCTTCTTGGAGTCTTCTATCCAATGCTCTTGGGGGCTAGGATTGCATCATTCCATCCCCCTTGAAAAGGATTTGACCTCAAATCCAGAGGTTCTTGAAACTCATTGATTCTTTTCTCAACACCTGTAAAAAGAATAAAAACATATGTATTAGTGATGTTGGGTATGTTAGAGTACAGTAAGGACTGAAAACCCCTTTCCTGGCCATCTTCCCATAAGAGAATATAGTTCCTCACCAACTCAATGAGTGGTGCTACAAGTATAGAAAAATATGAGACAAACCTTTTGTAAAAGTTTGTTAAGATATTGAAGCCCCAAATTTCCCTTATACTTGGTGGAGTAGGCCACTCAGGAATAACCTTTATTCTTTTAGGGTCCATGGGAAGCCCTTGATCACTATTTAAAAAGTTAAGGAAAGTAATGGAATAAAACATACCTTTTTTCTTTATTTTCATGTTGATTATTCCTACCTAGGTTTGCATTGAAACAAAAAATAAGAACAAACCTACCTAATGAGTCCCTATGTACACAAATCATGAAGATGTTAGGTGCATGAGTGATTTTACAAAAGAAGGTTGCACCACTCAACACATTCATCATACCACCTATTTTAGGGATTTGGTGCCTAATAATACCTATTTTAGGAACCAACAAAGCACAAGGATTTAAGCTCTTGCGAACCAAACCCTCATCCAACAACTCCTTTACTTGAGGAATAACCTCAAGCTCAAGAGGTATGGCGGTGCTAAGGGATGTTTCCCTTGATAGGAGAAGGTAGAAAGATTGTTTAAGAAGGAGTGCTCTTTTAATATCACCTTTTGTTCCAAAATGATTTTCCTTCTTAACAATCTTCTTGAAGGAATCCTTTCCCTCCTTTTCCTTCCCCTTGGCCTTTGAAGACAAGGCCTTACTATCCTTCTTTTTCTTTTGTTTTTCTAGTTTTTCTTCCTCATCCCTCTTATCTTTCATAGTTAGTTGATCTTTGGCCACCTGTGAAGGTGTTTGAGGATGCAACACAAATTTAGTGCCAAGATGGGTGAGGGTAATTTCATTAGTTAGGACATTGTAATTGATTTTCCTATCAAATTGCCATGGCCTTCCTAAAAGAATATGTCCTGCCTCCATAGGAACTATATCACAATTAACTTCATCCTTATATGTCCCAATGGAGAAAGGTACCTTCACTTGTTGGTTAACTATCATTTCCCCTTGCTCATTGAGCCATTGAAGTTTATAAGGTTTTGGGTGGGAAATGATAGTGAGGTTCAACTTGGAAACTAATCTTGTGTTACAACAATTGCAACAAGATCCACTATCCACAATGAGAGAACAAGTTTTATCTAAAATTTTGCATCTTGTATGAAAGATGTTCTCTCTTTGGGATTGAGATAAATCACAAGATTGACCTCCAAGGAGCCTTCTAACCATTAAGAGGTCACCTTCTTCATGGGGGTAGACTTCCTCACTAGACTCTTCACCCCTTACTTCATCTTCACTTCCATTAGAGGAAGGACAAGAAGTAGTCTCCTCTTGACTACTATAAATGTCTTGACCCCTCATGATCATGGTTTTCTTTGTGGGGCATTGAGAGGCAATGTGACCTCTCCCAAGACATTTGAAGCACTTAATGTTGCTAGTCCTTTCTTGGGAACTAGTCTTAGAGGTGTATTTCTCTATGGTCTTACCCTTATCTTCCTTGGGTTTTGAAGATGCAGCCCCCAAAATTCCATGGGCTCGGTCCTTCCTTGGATAAGAGTGAGAGTCATAAGATTTTGAAGAAGGCTTTCTTTTAATTTGTTGCTCTACTCTGATACAAAGTTGGACTAGCTCATCTAGGTCCCTATATGGAAGGACTTCAACCTTGTCCCTCACTTCCATATTAAGCCCACTAAGAAACCTAGCTATGTTTGTTCTTTCCTCCTCCCTAAGTCCAGCTCTTAAAAATAGTAGTTCCATTTGTTGTCTATATTCTTCAACACTCATACTCCCTTGTCTAAGCCTTTGGAGCTTGTCCATAAGCTCCCTTTCATAGTAGGAGGGAATGTGCCTCTTCCTAAGGGCACTCTTAAGATCATTCCAATACTCTACTGGAGGATTCCCATGAATCCTTCATTCCCTAACAAGTGAAGTCCACCAATAGAGGGCATACCCTTGAAAGCTAAGGGTAGCCAATGGAACTTTTCTCTCTTCGCTAATATGATGGCAAGCAAAGAGTTGTTCAACCTTCATTTCCCAATCTAAGTAGGCCTCAACATTATCTTTTCCATGGAAATATGGGAGGCTAATGTTAACCTCTTGAGGCCTTCTATCCTTTTCTTTTCTTTGGGAGTGATGTTTAGTATGTGAACTATGGCGCCCTCTATAATAGTCGCTAAGTTCTTCACTTAAACTCTTGCAAGAGTCATGACTACTATAGGAGGCATGTTTTTCTCTTTTAATTTCTTTCATTATTTTTCTTCTTTCTTCCTCTCTTATTTTCTCTCTTTCATCTTGACTTATTTCTTCCACTCTTTTTTTACCTTTTTCTTTTCTCTCTTGTTTTTCTTTCCACAACTTAAAGGATCTCAACTCATCTAATATCTTATACCAGGGGTCCTTAGGAGTATAACCCTCACCATTAACACTAGATGAAGAATGAAGACTCATGTTGGTTCCTAAGTTATGGTTCTTTCTTGTTGGGAGTTTGAAAACAAAAGGTAAAAGAAACTATGGTTGAAACTAGCCAAAATAAACACTAAAAGAGGTGTGAAAGATAAGGTTAAAACTAATTGGTAAAAGGCAAGCTATCTAGGCAGTTTGACAATGTAGTGGAAGGGAAATAAGCTATGAAAGTAAGCAAGAAATTCAAGTGCAAGAAATGTAAACTAGGCGGATCCTAAGAGTGTTTGGATGACCTCATTTAAGGTTCCCAACAAAACACTCACTATCCTAAGGGAAAATTGCCTAAAATTATTACACACAAATAGAAGTAGGGTGACCTATTGGAGGCTCCCAACTTACTTCCAATGAAAGGCCTTTTTGTTACAAAATTTGAAAGCAAAGCAAATTGCCAATTACAAAATTACAAAAAAAAAGTCCTCAATTGTGGTGGCTATTCTCTCTTTAGTGTTTCACTCAATTTGGAGTGCTTCTTAGTCCAATAGCTCTTAAGGTGGTTGGCCCCTTGCTTCTTGACTCAAATTCTTCAAGGTATGGCACCAATCCTCCTTTCCAATTCCCTATATGGCAACTCACAAGCAAGGAAACAAAGAGACAAGCAATAACCAAAGACAAAAAAAAATGAAATGAAAGATAAACCAATAGAGTTTTAACAAGACAAATTTTCAAGGATTATTCAACAATTAAAGCAATGAAAAGCACACAAAAGCAAGCTAGGACTCAAAGAGAAACCTAGAATGGCTCTGGAGTAGAGTAGAAAAAACTAAAAAAAAAAAGACTCAAGAAACCTCTAGTTTTGACACTTTTTTTCACAATAATTTTCAATTGAAATTTCAGAACTAGGATTGGTATAAAATAGACACCAATTATAGAACAAATTTTTGAGGCAAAATCACAAGCACACTTCCCTTTCACTTTTTTTTTTCTTGGACACTAATTTTTCTGCCAAATTGTCTGATTTTTCTTATTTTTTCATTTAATCCAAATTGCTTGGTTCTTTTTTCATAATTTTGGTCCAGATGTCTAGAAAATTTAGTAAAAGTTTCAGCTCAAAACACATAGTAGCCAATTCCCTGGAATTTATACAAGTTTGTATGTTCAAGCTGCCAGCACCAGCGATTTCAACCTAGAAATCAAGAGTAGTGTTTATGTTGCTTAAGGCTTGGATAGTTACAATTTGTGTTTGCTTATGCTCAATTATCTTGAATAACACAATTCAAGAGAGCTTAAGACTTATTTTGATTCACAAATACAGCCACAACTCAGCACCACAACTCAACTTCATCATAGGCATCATGTAGGAAACTTAGAAAACAAAACAAAAAAAAAGAGTTCAACAACAAGACTACTTCTAGGAATTGATTTAGAACATGTTATGAACTAAATAACATGTATGAATTAGACTCAAAATTCAAAAGATAGGCTAAGAGTGACAAGAATACATGAAAAAATGTATCTAGAATTCAATCAACAAAATAAAAATTCAACACAAACTTAGAACATAATGTGACAATTACTATGACTAAACATGACTCTAAGACAACATGGATTAAGTGATTTACACTTAGATTTTTGTGGTTTTTTTTTTCTAATCAATATTTTGGAAGAAAAATTTAGATCTAAGGTTCAGCACAAGAATATTATGAATGAAAAATGATAGAACCTAAAATAAACACAAAAACATGATTCAAGAGTAGATCTACAAAATTTGAACCATAGAAATGCAAGAACAAGTGTAGATCTAAGATTTAATCGGTTGTTTTTTTTTAATCTACTCTAAACAGCAGCAAACCACAAGACAATGGAGGATATACATGGAGAATAAGATGAAGAACAAGAAATTAAAGAGAATTCACCGAACAAAAAGATAGAGGAAGCAAAAGAACATCACCTAGATGAAGATGCTCTTGATACCACATGTTGTAAGCTGCATTGGAGCTTGTAGGCCTAGGATCATCTTCATCAATGGATTACTTTGCTTCTTGGAAGAAGAATGGCAGCGGAATGGAGAAGGAAGAGAGAGAGGAGACGCCACTTCAAGGAGAAGATGAGTCTAGAAGAAGCTCACCACCATAGGAGGCAATTGATAAGAGCTTGGAGGAAGAAGGAGATGAATGAAGGGAGAGGAAGAGAAGAACACGAAATTTTGTGCTCTAAAAGAGCTCTGAAATCTGAAGTTTAATATTCAAATGATCAAAGTTTTAAAAAATGCACACATATGGCCTCTATTTATAGCCTAAGTGTCACACAAAATTGGAGGGAAATTTGAATTTCTATTCAAATTTCACTTGAATTTGAAATTGAATTTGTATTGCCAAATTTTGGAGCCAAAATTTCACTAATTATGATTAGTGAATTTTAGCTATGGTTCAGCCCACTAATCCAAGATCAAGTCCAAGATTCTCCACTAAGTGTGCTTAGGTGTCATGAGGCATGTAAAGCATGAAGGACATGCACAAAGTGTGACTATATGATGTGGCAATGGGGTGTAGCAAGCAAATGCTCACCTCCCCATCTAAAATTTAATTGGATTGGGCTTCTCCCAATTCAATTAAATTTATTTCCCACCACACACATCAAATATTCACTTAATGCATGTGAAATTACAAAACTACCCCTAATACAAAAACTAGTCTAGGTGCCCTAAAATACAAGGGCTGAAAATTCCTACTTTTCTAGGGTACCCTACCTACATTATGGAGCCCTAAATACAAGGGCCAAAAATAATGAAACCTTAATCTAACATGTACAAAGATAATTGGGCTCATACTTAGCCCATGGGCCCGAAATCTACCCTAAGACTCATGAGAATCCTAGGGCATTCTCTTGCATCTTTGGCCCAATCTTCTTGGAGTCTTCTATCCATTGCCCTTGGGGGGTAGGATTGCATCACAAACAGTTATGTGAAGGTTGTTACCATATGTGTAACACCCCATTTTTTCGTAGAATAAATTAAAAAGGATTTTATTTCTTTAAAAATAAATAGTTTTAGAAAAAATGATGAGGTTTTTTATAATTAAATAAATAAGGAGAAATAACTTTATTAATTAAAATGATGGTTTGAAGGAAAATAAAAAAGAAATTTTATTTATTCATTTGATAGGAAGTAAGATAGAGTTCTTGTTTATAAAATAATAAAATAGAATAAATAATAGGCCGAGAGTACCCTAATTATAAATAGACACATGTTAGGTTAGTTTTCAGACTCACAATAAGTCTCTACGCTTTGTTAGACAAGTGGCCTCAACAACTTAAGGGGGGGTGAATTAATTTCCCACTAAAAAACTTTTAACCCCTTTCTAAATGATAGGCTCAAATGCAGAAGAAGCAGCAATTAGGGGTGGGAATAGGCCAGGCCAGGCTTTAAAAGGCCTGAGCCTAGCCTACGATTAATTTTTGAGGCCTGAGCCTGGCCTATAGCCTATCAAAGGCTTTTATTTTGGCTCGGCCTGACCTTTTTAAAAGCCTAGCCTGGCCTGGTAGCCTATTTAAAAGCCTATTTAAAAGTCTTCTTCACATTAAATCTTTAATATTCCTGGTTGTTTTTACCAAAAAATAAATAAATAACACACCTTCTATAATAGACTAAACACAGAATGTTAATTACCTCTATCAAAAAACTTGAAGTGAAAAGGATATGATTTTTGTTTGGTTAGGAACGTAATAGGAAAGTTAAAAAAAAAAAAGGAAACCTGATAGAAAAAAGATATGATTTTTGTATAGGAACTTAATAGGATATGATATGATATGATTTTTGTATAGGAACGTAATAGGATATGATAGGATATGATTTTTGTTTGGTTAGGAACGTAATAGGAAAGTTAAAAAAAAAACCTGATAGAAAAAGGATATGATTTTTGTATAGGAATGTAATAGGATATGATTTTTGTATAAGAACGTAATAGGATATGATAGGATATAATTTTTATTTGCTCTAGAATACAGGAACGTAATAAAAGAGAAAAGAAACCTAATAGGAATAGAAAAAGGAATTGTTAATAGAAATTGGAAAACTAATAAAAATAATGAGAAATATAAAGGAACACCTGACTCACACCTTGTAATTAAAATTTTACTTAATTATAGGAATGAAATCTGCTAGTTTTTTTTAAAAATAATATAAGTATATATATATATATATATATATATATATATATATATATATATATATATATATATATATATATATATATATATATAGGCCGGCCTATCAGGCTTATAAGGCTTTCTAATAAGCCTAAGCCTGGTCTATTTAATTTAATAGGCTTTTAAAAAAGCCTGAGCCTAGCCTTTTAATTATATAGGCCAAGCCAGACCAGGCTTTATGTAGGCCAGGTCGTAGGCTCCTGTAGGCCGGCCTAGCCTATTCCCACCCCTAGCAGCAATCAATTTAATAATGTTCTTTAAATATGCAAGAAAAAATTGATTGCAATAAAATAAATGAGATAAGGGAAGAGAGAAATGCAAACTTGATTTATACTGGTTCGACCACTTTCCATGCCTACGTCCAGTCCTCAAGCAACCCACTTGAGATTTTCCACTATCTTTGTAAAAAATCATTTTTACAACTTTTGAACACCCAAGTAATTCCTTTTCCTTGTGTTCAGGAAAATCACAATTCAAGAGACATCCAGTCTCTTGATTACAATTGACTTTCTGAGAAGAACAGAAAGATTTCTCTCCTTTAGAGTGGATAATGCAATTTGAAGTTCTTGGATGAACTCTCAATAGATTTGCAAGTGTTTGCCCAAGAGTTGTTGAGAGAGAATTTGAGAATGAAATTCTCTTGGAATATCTCTCTCTTACTTTTTGAAGTCAGGCACACACATATATATAGGCCCTTCATGCCTTTTCAAAATGGTTTGAAGAGATGTGTCTTTTCAAAAAGTTTTTTCTGAAATTCTTCACTGGTAATCAATTACAGGTTTCTGGTAATTGATTACACAGTTATATTTTAAAGGGTCATGACTTTTGAATTTGAATTTCAAGAGTTTCGTTGCTGGTAATTGATTACAAACAACTAGTAATTGATTACATATTCAAAATTCAAATTCAAAACCCTTTTTAACAGCTATTTCTCAAACTTGTCTTATGGTAACCGATTACACTGCCTGGTAATCGATTACCAGAGCCTTGTATGTCTTGGAATCACTTTGTTTTGAGGCAAGGTTTGATCTTAAAGTAATCTTGAAGCAAGGCTTTGTTTGTTGAAACAATCTTGTATAAATCTTGAAGTAATGCTTATCCTTTGAAGTAGCCTTGTTTGATTCTTCTTTGGTATCATCAAAATTCATGTATTCATACATTCACATTCTCTCCCTTTTTTATGATGACAATCATTAGCAAGCAAATTCTTTTTGACATCATCAAAACCTGTATGATTTAAATTCTCCCCCTTTTTGATGATGACAACCACCTGTAGGGTAGGAGCAACAACAAAAAATATCTATTTGTATATAGTTTACTCCCCCTTGGTTTTGCAATGATTGCTTATATAAGATAGTTGAAGATTTCATAGATTTCATATATAAAAAGCTGTCTCATAAAGAATAGATAATTTTCCTTACTCTCTTATCTTTTATCTATCTCTCCCCCTTTGTCAACATCCAAATCAAATCATGAGCAGAGAGGAGAAAACCATTCAGCAATTTATAATGAATTGAAAAAGTAGAGAATGTCGTACAGTACAAGTATCATTTCATGGCCTAAAAGAAAATGTTACCACTTGTTGCAATGTATGAGAGTCAAGTGATATCAAAAGGTCTTAAAACTAACTATTTGCACTCACAAAAATACATATTTAGTACAAATAAAAAAATCATCAAAAGTAATCAATAATCATAACTCTCAAAGACAATTATCAAGGACAATCAAAACTCAATAAAAAAAAACTAATAAAAAAAATCATCAAAGACAATCAAAACTCAATCAAGAAGAATCATAAAAAACAATCATCAAACATAATCATCAAAGACAATCAAAACTCAATCAAGAACAATCATAAAAAACAATAATCAAACACAATCAACATAACTCTCAAACACAATCATCAAAACTTAATCAAAAGTCAACAATCATTGGCAAAAATAATCAAAAGTAATCAATCAAAAACAAGTGACCTGTTGGTATCATTTGATACCACTTGTTAGGCTTTGTTGATCAAGTGACCTTTGTTTGTTGTCTCCATTAATCACATATTCACTATTTTTGGGAGAAATATGAATAAACTTTGATGCATATCCCGCCATGTGTTTGGAGCAACCGGTATTAGTGTCTCAACTTCGCTTCAAGGAGTCCATCATTCATATAATCATATTGATTTTGGTACCCAAATTTTCTTGGGTCCTTATATGTTAGTTTTGAGTAAGGATCCTTTTGGAACTCATACCATTCTTCCAATGATACTATCATTGTTTCTAATATAACATTTTGATGCACTATGATCTTCTTTTCTTATCACCATAAAAGAAGTAGAACTAGTAACAAGACTAAATTTGCCAATAATAATTTTTAAATCTTCAAATTTCAAATTCAAATTTCAAATTTCAAATTTCAAATTTCAAATTTCAAATTTTAAATTTTAAATTTCAATTTCAATTTCAAATTTCAACTTCCAACTTGCAACTTCCACTTCCAACTTCCAATTTCAACTTCCAACTTCCACTTCCAACTTCCAATTTCAACTTCCAACTTCCAACTTCCAACTTCCAACTTCCAACTTCCAATTTCCAACTTCCAACTTCCAACTTCCACTCCTAACTTCCAATTTCCAACTTCCAATTTTAAATTTCAAATTTCAAATTTCAATTTTCAAATTTAAATTTCCAAATTCAAATTTAAATTTTCAAATTTAAATTTCAAAATTTCCTTTTCTAAACTTGAAATAGTTTTCTTAAAATATGAAACTAATTTGAAAAGTTTAATAGATTCTTTATGCAAGTCATGAATGCATCTTGAAGTTAATCAAAAGAAATAGATAAGTCATAGTTAGAAGACATTACCTCTTCTCCACTTTCATAGTCTTTCACCATGAGACCCAGATTTTTGTTTTTATTTTCTGAATCACTTGAAGAATTTATGTCATTATCTTCCCAAGTGATGTATACTTTCTTTTCTTTGAAATTCCTCTTGTCGGATATTTCCATTCTTCTTTTAAAGACAGGACAATTGAATCTCATGTGCCCAGGTAGATCGCATTCATAGCATTTTGGGGCTAAGGAGGAATCTTCTTCTTTCTTCTTTGGATTAATGTTTGATTTCCTTTGATTTCTTTTGTTTCTCAGAAACTTATTGAATCTCTTCACAAAATCTGAAATCATCATCTTCTTCTTCTCTAGGTTTTTTTTATAGTTGCTTTTCTCTCTACCATTGTAGGAATAAGGGGATCAAATTCAGTGGCTTCCCATATCTTTAAATCTATGGCTTCAATAAAGATCTGCATTCGGGTTTTCCAATAGTAATAACCCTCGTTATTGAACATAAGTTAGATGAGGCCTATTAATAGAATTTCACTCAGGAAATGGAAAGTTAGATGAGGCCATATCTATTCTTGAAGTTTTTAAACTTTAGACAAGAATCCTGCTCTGATACCACTTGTTGGACAAGTGGCTTCAATAACTTAAGAGGGTGGGTGAATTAATTTCCCACTAACAAACTTTTAACTCCCTTCAAAATGATAGACTCATAATACAGAAGAAGAAGTAGCAATCAATTTAATAATATTCTTTAAATATGTAAGACAAAATTGATTGCAATAAAATAAATGAGACGAGGGAAGAGAGAAATGCAAACTTGATTTATACTGGTTCGGCCACTTCTCGTGCCTACATCTAGTTCTCAAACAACCCATTTGAGATTTTCCATTATCTTTGTAAAAAATCCTTTTTACAACTTCTGAGCACCCAAGGAATCCCTTTCCCTTGTGTTCATGAAACTCACAATTCAATGTAGAAGCAAGCTTCATGAAGATGAACCAAGCAATTTTGATGATGCCAAAAGCCTAAGTGATTGATTCAAGACTTCAAGATCAAGCATCAAGAATCAAATCCAAGATTCAAGCATTCAAGAGAAGAAATCAAGAAGCAATAAGTCAAGACTTCATATATGATAAGTATTAAAAGAATTTTTCAAAAACCAAATAGCACAGTTTTGTTTTACAAAAGAATTTTCTCAAATTTTCTAAAGTTACCAGAGTGATTATTCTCTGGTAATCGATTACCAGTGACCAGTTTAGTTTTCAAAATATTTTCAAATGGTTTGCAACTTTCCAAAATAATTTTCAAATAGTGTTATAGATTACACTATATTAGTAATCGATTACAAGTGAATCTGAACGTTGGAATTTAAATCCAATTGTGAAGAGTCACAACTTTTCA
This sequence comes from Glycine max, assembly GCF_000004515.6. Taxonomy (NCBI): domain Eukaryota; kingdom Viridiplantae; phylum Streptophyta; class Magnoliopsida; order Fabales; family Fabaceae; genus Glycine; species Glycine max. Next base: position 27,474,160 of record NC_016090.4, on the reverse strand, counting down.
TAAAATACATTGTGTAATTGATTACACCTTTGTGGTAATCGATTACTAGTGAACAGTTTTGAAGAGAAAGTTAAGAGTTATAACTCTTAACATGGTTTTCTCAAAAAGTCATAACTTTTCCAGTGGTTTCTTTGACCAGACATGAAGAGTCTATAAAAGCATGACTTTGGCACACGTTCAAAGTGTGTGTGATGTTCTTCCAAACAATCATTTTTCACAATGTTTCTCCAGACATTGTCCATTCCTTTTCTTTGCCAAAAAGCTTTCTAAACTTTGTTTCAAAACTTTGTTTTTTCTACAAGTGAAAATTCTGTAGAAAACAAAAGTGTGCTATCTTTTCTTCCTTCTCCCTCTTGCCAAAAGATTCAAAGGACTAACTGCCTGAGAATTCTTTTGATTCTTCCTCTTCCCTTTAAACAAAAGATTTCAAAGGACTAACCGCCTGAGGTATCTTCTATTTCCCCTTACAAAGATTCAAGGGACTAACCGCCTAAGAATTCTTTGTCTTAACACATTGGAGGGTACATCCTTTGTGGTACAAGTAGAGGGTACATCTACTTGAGTTGTTGTAACTGAGAACAAGAAAGGGTACATCTCTTGTGGATCAGTTCAAGTGAAGGGTACATCCACTTGGTTGTTCAAAGAGAACAAGGGAGGGTACATCCCTTGTGGATCTTTGCTTGTAAAGGATTTTACAAGGTTGAAAGAAATCTCAAGAATCGGTGGTTGCTTGGGGACTGGATGTAGGCACGGGTTGTTGCCGAACCAGTATAAAATTCTTGTGTTTATTTTCTTCTTCCCTACACTCTTTACTTTTCCGCTGTGTACTTTTATTTATGCTTTACTTTTGTCTAAGTTATTGTTTATGTTCTTTACTTTCTCATAACTTAGTAGTAAAGCCTAATTGAATCTAGTAATATTAAGAAGGATAAAATTTTTAATTGTCAAGACACGTTCATAATTAATTCAACCCCCCTTCTTAATTATTCTGAGGCCACTCAATCCAACATTCAAGAGACAACCAGTCTCTTGATTACAATTGACTTTCTGAGAAGAACAAAAAGATTTCTCTCCTTTAGAGTGGATAATACAATTTGAAGTTCTTGGATGAACTCTCAATAGATTTGCAAGTGTTTGCCCAAGAGTTGTTGAGAGAGCATTTGACAATGAAATTCTCTTGGAATATCTCTCTCTTACTTTTTGAATTTAGACACACACACATATATATAGGCCCTTCATGCCTTTTCAAAATGGTTTGAAGAGATGTGTCTTTTCAAAAAGTTTTTTCTAAAATTCTTCACTGGTAATCAATTATAGGTTTCTGGTAATCAATTACACAGTTATATTTTGAAGGCTCATGACTTTTGAATTTGAATTTCAAGAGTGATGCAATCCTACCCCCCAAGGGCATTGGATAGAAGACTCCAAGAAGATTGGGCCAAAGATGCAAGAGAAAACCTTAGGGTTCTCATGAGCCTTAGGATAGATTTTGGGCTCACAGGTTAAGTTTGAGTTCACTTATCTTTGTACATATTAGATTAAGGTTTCATTAATTTTGAGCCTTGTATTTAGAGCTCCATAATGTAGGTAGGGTACCTTAGAAATGTAGGATTTTCCAGCCCTTGTATTTTAGGGCACTTAGACTAGTTTTTGTATTAGGGGTAGTTTTGTAATTTCACATGCATTAAGTGAATATTTGATGTGTGTGTTGAGAAATAAATTTAATTGAAATGGGAGAAGCCCAATCCAATTGAATTTTAGAGCGGGGGGGTGAGCATTTGCTTGCTACACCCCATTGCCGCATCATATAGTCACACTTTGTACATGTCCTTCATGCTTTACATGCCTCATAACACCTAAGCACACTTAGTGGAGAATCTTGGACTTGATCTTGGATTAGTGGGCTGAACCATATCTGAAATTCACTAATCATAATTAGTGAAATTTTGGCTCCACAAATTCAATTTCAAATTCAAGTGAAATTTGAATAGAAATTCAAATTTCCCTCCAATTTTGTGTGACACTTAGGCTATAAATAGAGGCTATGTGTGTACATTTTTTCAACTTTGATAATTTGAAAATTAAACTTTAGATTTCATATCTCTTTTAGAACATAAAATTTCGTGCTCTTCTCTTCCTCTCCCTTCATTCATCTCCTTCTTCCTCCAAGCTCTTATCCATGGCTGCCTATAGTGGCGAACTTCTTCTAGACTCATCTTCTCCTTGAAGTGGCATCTCCTCTCTCTCTTCCTTCTCCATTCCGCTGCCATTCATCTTCCAAGAAGCAATGGAATCCATTGATGAAGAAGATCCTAGGCCTAGAAGCTCCAATGGAGCTTACATCATGTGGTATCAAGAGCCTCTTCATCTAGGTGATGTTCTTTTGCTTCCTCTATCTTTTTGTTCGGTCAATTCACTTTAATTCCTTGTTATTCATCTTATTCTCCATGTATATCCTCCATTGTCTTGTGGTTTGGTGCTGTTTAGAGTAGATTAAAAAAACCGATTAAATCTTAGATCTACACTTGTTCTTGCATTTCTATGGTTCAAATTCTATAGATCTACTCTTGAATCATGTTTTTGTGTTGATTTTAGGTTCTATCATTTTTTAGTCATAATATTTTTGTGATAAACCTTTAGATCTAAATTTTCTTCCAAAATATTGATTAGAAAAAAAAAGCAAAAATCTAAGTGTAAATCACTTAATCTATGTTGTCTTAGAGTCATGTTTAGTCATAATAATTATCACATTATGTTCTAAGTTTGTGTTGAATTTTTATTTTATTGATTGAATTCTAGATACATTTGTTCATGTATTCTTGTCATTCTTAGCCTATCTTTTGAATTTTGAGTCTAATTCATGCATGTTATTTAGTTCATAACATGTTCTAAATTAATTACTAGAAGTAGTCTTGTTGTTGTTGTTTTTGTTGTTTTCTAAGTTTCCTACATGATGCCTATGATGAAGTTGAGTTGTGGTGCTGAGTTGTGGCTGAATTTGTGAATCAAAATAAGTCTTAAGCTCTCTTGAATTGTGTTATTCAAGATAATTGAGCATAAGCAAACACAAATTGTAACTATCCAAGCCTTAAGCAACATAAACACTACTCTTGATTTCTAGGTTGAAATCGTTGGTGTTGGCAGCTTGAACATAGGAACTTGTATAAATTTCTGGGAATTGGTCACTATGAGTTTTGAGCTGAAAGTTTTACTGAATTTTCTAGACATTTGGACCAAAATAATAAAAAAAGAACCAAGCTAGTTGGATAAACGGAAAAAAATAAGAAAAATCACACAAGTTGGCAGAAAAATAAGTGTCCAGGAAAAAAAAAAGTGAAAGGGAAGTGTGCTTGTTGTTTTGGCTCAAAATTTGTTCTATAATTGGTGCCTATTTTATATCAATCCTAGTTCTGAAATTTCAATTGAATATTAGTGTGAAAAAAAGTTCCAAAACTAGAGGTTTCTTGAGTCTTTTTATTTTAGTTTTTTTACTCTACTTTAGAGTCATTCTAAGTTTCTCTTTGAGTCCTAGCTTGCTTCTATGTCCTTTTCATTACTTTAATTGTTGAATAATCCTTGAAAAATTGTCTTGTTAAAACTCCATTGGTTTAGCTTTCATTTCAGTTTTTTTTTTTTTGTCTTTGGTTATTGCTTGTCTCTTTGTTTCCTTGTTTGTGAGTTGCCATATAGGGAATTGGAAAGGAGGATTGGTGTCATACCTTGAAGAATTGAGTCAAGAAGCAAGGGGCCAACCACCTTAAGAGCTATTGGACTAAGAAGCACTCCAAATTGAGTGAATCACCAAAGAGAGAACAACCACCAAAACTTGATGACCTTTTTGCAATTTTATAATTGACAATTTACTTACTTTCATTGCTTTCAAATTTTGCAACAAAAAGGCCTTTCATTGGAAGTAACTAAGTAAGTTGGGAGCCTCCAATAGGTCACCCTACTTCCGTTTGTGTGTAATAATTTTAGGCAATTTTCCCTTAGGATTGTGAGTGTTTTGTTGGGAACCTTAAATTTGGTCATCCAAACATTCTTAGGATTCGCCTAGTTTACATTTCGTGCTTACTTTCATAGCTTATTTCCTTTACCTTCCATTGTCAAACCGCCTAGATAGTTTACCTTTTACCAATTAGTTTTTACCTTATCTTTAACACCTCTTTTAGTGTTTATTTTGGCTAGTTTCAACCATAGTTTCTTTTACCTTTTGTTTTCAAACCCCCAACAAGAAAGAACCACAACTTAGGAACCAACACGAGTCTTCATTCTTCATCTAGTGTTAATGGTGAGGGTTCTACTCCTAAGGACCCCTTGTATAAGATATTAGATGAGTTGAGGTCCTTAAGTCGTGGAAAGAAAAACAAGAGAGAAAAGAAAAAGGAAAAAAAGAGTGGAAGAAATAAGTCAAGATGAAAGAGAGAAAATAAGAGGGGAAGAAAGAAGGAAAATACTAAAAGAGTTAAGAAAAGAAAAGCATGCCTCCTATAGTAGTCATAACTCTTGCAAGAGCCTAAGTGAAGAACTTCGTGACTATTATGAAGGAAGACATAGGTCACATCTTAGACCTCACTCCCATAGGAGAGAAAAGGAAAGAAAGCCTCAAGAGGCTAATATTAACCTCCCATACTTCCATGGGAAAGGACAATGTAGAGGCTAACTTAGATTGAGAAATAAGGGTAGAACAACAACTTAAAAGGAAGTCTACTTCAAAATCTTATGGCTCTCACTCTTATCCAAAGAAAGACCAAGGTCAAGGCATCTTAGGGGTGACTCCTTCTAAGCCCAAAGATGATAAGGGGAAGACAATATAAAAGCAACCCCTTAAGGCTAGTATGCAAGAGAAGACTAGCTCCATGAAGTGCTTTAAATGTCTTGGAAGATGACACATTACTTCTCAATGCCCCACCAAGAAAACCATGATTATGAGGGGCCAAGACATTTATAGTAGCCAAAATGAGGCTACTACTTCACCTTCCTCTAGTGAAAGTGAAGAAGCAAAAGGAGAAGAATCTAGTGAAGAGATCTACCCCCAAGAAGAATGACGACCTTTAATGGTTAAGGAGGAATGTAAGGAGGTAAGTGTCTCCTCCAAAAGATTAGCTAAGAAGGAAAGACATTTCGAAATAAAGACAAATATTAAAGAAATTTCCCCTCTTAGACAACCTCCACATTTTCTCCTTTGTAAAAAGACACTTGTTAGCATTGCCATACCTCTTAGGCTTGAGTTTATTCCTCAAGTAAAGGAGTTGTTGGATGAGGGTTTGGTTCACAAGAGCTTAAATCCTTGTGCTTTGTTGGTGCCCAAAATAGGCATTATTAGGCACCAAATCCCTAAAATAGGTGGTATGATAAATATTTTGAGTGGTGCAACACTCTTTTGTAAAATCACTCATGCACCCAACATCTTCATGATTTGTGCACATAGGGACTCATTAGGTAGGTTTGTTCTTATTTTTTGTTTCAATGCAAACCTAAGTGCTCATGTGGGACACCTTAGGTTTGTCGTAATTTTTTGTAGGAATAATCAACATGAAAATAAAGAAAAAGATATGTTTTATTCCATTACTTTCCCTAACTTTTTAAATAGTGATCAAAGGCTTCCCATGGACCCTAAGAGAATAAAGGTCATTCTTGAGTGGCCTATTGCACCAAGTATAAGGGAAATTTGGGGCTTCAATATCTTAACAAACTCTTACAAAAGGTTTGTCCCATATTTTTCTATACTTGTAGCACCACTCATCGAGTTGGTAAGGAACTATATTCTCTCATGGGAAGATGACCATGAAAGGGGTTTTCAGTCCTTACCGTACTCTAACATACCCAACATCACTAATACATATGTTTTTATTCTTTTTACAGGTGTTGAGGAAAGAATCCATGAGTTTCAAGAACCTCTAGATTTGAGGTCAAATCCTTTTCAAGGGGGAGGGAATAATTCAATCCTACCCCCAAGGGCATTGGATAGAAGACACCAAGAAGATTGAACCAGAGATGCAAGAGAAGGCCCTAGGGTTCTCATGAGCCTTAGGGGAGATTTCAGGCCCATGGGCTAAGTTTGAGCCCACTTATCTTTTTACATATTAGATTAAGGTTTCATTAATTTTGAGCCTTGTATCTAGGGCTCCATAATGTAGGTAGGGTACCCTAGAAATGTAGGATGTTCCAACCCTTGTATTTTAGGGCACCTAGACTAGTTTTTGTATTAGGGGTAGTTTTGTAATTTCACATGCATTAAGTGAATATTTGATGTGTGTTTAGAAATAAATTTAATTGAATTGGGAGAAGCCCAATCCAATTAAATTTTAGAGGGGGAGGTGAGCATTTGCTTGCTACACCCCATTGCCACATCATATAGTCACACTTTGTGCATGTCCTTCATGCTTTACATGCCTCATGACACCTAAGCACACTTAGTGGAGAATCTTGGACTTGATCTTGGATTAGTGGGCTGAACCATATCTGAAATTCACTAATCATAATTAATGAAATTTTGGCTCCACAAATTCAATTTCAAATTCAAGTGAAATTTGAATAGAAATTCAAATTTCTCTCCAATTTTGTGTGACACTTAGGCTATAAATAGAAGCTATGTGTGTGCATTTTCCAACTTTGATCATTTGAAAATTAAACTTCAGATTTCAGAGCTCTTTTAAAGCACAAAATTTTGTGCTCTTCTCTTCCTCTCCCTTCATTCATCTCTTTCTTCCTCCAAGCTCTTATCCATTGCCTCCTATGGTGGCGAGCTTCTTCTAGACTCATCTTCTCCTTGAAGTGGTGTCTCCTCTCTCTCTTCCTTCTCCATTCGCTACCATTCATCTTCCAAGAAGCAAAGGAATCCATTGATGAAGAAGATCCTAGGCCTACAAGCTCCAATGGAGCTTACATCAAAGAGTTCCATTGCTGGTAATCGATTACAAACAACTAGTAATTGATTACATATTCAAAATCCAAATTCAAAACCCTTTTTAACAGCTATTTCTCAAAATTGTCTTCTGGTCATCGATTACACTGCCTGGTAATCGATTATCAGAGCCTTGCATGTCTTGGAATCACTTTGTTTTGAGGCAAGATTTGATTTTAAAGTAATCTTGAAGCAAGACTTTGTTTGTTGAAGCAATCTTGTATTAATCTTGAAGCAATGCTTATCCTTTGAAGCAGCCTTGTTTGATTCTTCTTTGGCATCATCAAAATTCATGTATTCATACATTCACACGCTTCCTCTTCCTCTCAAATTCGTTTTTCCTTGTTCCTCTTCCAAAACCCTCTCTTTTTCCGCATACACCCATACCTATCTTAGTAAAATGACGATCTTGAACTCGTTAACTGTTGAATCGTCATAAAATTTGAGCACTAAGTTCAGAACTCATTTTTGGTCATTGTCACTATTGGAATTTGGGAAACAATGTATGAGGTGAGAGAAATATTCTTCGTATAGTAGCTTTCTCTTTTCCCGTAGAGATCCAAAACCTATTCCAATAAAACTAGGATCCCAAACTCTGTAACCGTTGGATCGTTGTAAAATTTGGACACCACCTTAGCAACCCATTTTAGCACCGTCCCACCGTTGGGATTGATGAAATATTGTTTTTTCAAAGAGAAATTAGTCTCGCATGTTGACAATAAAATGGAGGCTACAATCTCTTCTCCTTCTTTCTAACACTTGGAAACCCTAATAGAGCAAATAGAGGAAAAACTTGGAGAATCTTAAGGAACTATTAGAGATGCCGCTATCACTATCGGACTACACACGTGAGCCCTCTTAGAGGTAAGGGATGAGTTTATTGCAATTGGGGTTAAAATAAACATGTGTAGGGATCCTTAGAGGATTATATTGTGTTTATTTTGAGATGTTTATTGAATTATAATTTTTCCTTTATGATTATAAATACGATATTGTTCTGTTTGACAAACCAATTGATCTCTTGATGTGAATTGGTTGATAAATTAAGTGCTCTTGGTGTTTTCGTGTTTTATTACCTATGATTTTGATTCCTTGATTTTGATATGGTTATGTGGAATAATTTGAGGGGTTTTACTCCCAATGTTGTGAGAAACATTTTTGTATAAATTGTTTGTATCTTAAATAAGATTTACTAGGTGAGCATGATAAATTGTAATATTGAGATCATGAAATTGTGATTAAAATTGTGTGTAATTGATAAATTGAATATGTGATGAATTGTGAGATAACATGTTGCTTTGATATTATAATATTGTTATTGAACATATATTAAATTGTGAGATACACCTAAACATGTGATGATGGATTGTGACATTATGAAATGTTAAATTGTGGACATGAGATTTGATTGTGAATAAGTGTGTGATTAACACTTGATGTGACAATACTTGTGTTGTGAACTGTGAATCATACAATAACCCGACTGGTGTTTACCTTGAGAAAAATGTTTATGCGCAGTGTTAAAGAAAAAGTGTAGGATTCCTAGTTAGGAACCTAAAGTGTTAAATTGTAGTGCAACGTGTTAAACGTGTTTGAAACACGAGTATAAGGTTGTGGGTATTGTATAATTCATGAGCAGTGTCTGCGTGCAAAAATTGTTTTAAGGGTTGGACTTGAATCAGGAAGGTGAGACCCTAACGGATTCTTCGGAGTCTAGGCCTTGGGGGTAAAGATACTTGGTTTGAGTGCTCTTTTAAGCCTATGTTGATCCCATATGGTTGAAGCATTCTGGCAAAACAAAGTGACCCTGACTGGTCACCTTATGATTTTACTTAGTGAGAGTGACTTGACATACCCATTGTTTGGTGTGTCTTGTTATGTACTTCTAAGTGTCCCAGGGTGGTTTTTCATTGACATGGTATCACATTGCATATAGACTTGAGTCTTAGTATAATTGTTGCATAAGACTTGTTAATTGTTTATTATGAAATTGATGAGTGTTATTACGTCTTGACTCGAGTGTGTGATTCATGTGTAATATGATTGGTGATTGAAAAATAAATTTTAAATGATAAAGTGGTGAAATCATGTGGATTGTATTAAGTTGAGCTATGTTATAATTACTTTCATATTTTATTTTGATTACGTCTTTGTTTATTTGTATTCTTTTTAGAAATGTGATAACTCACTCCTTGTGTGTTATTTGTGTTTGGATCCTGTGATGAGCTCAAACCTTGTGTTCCTAGGAGCAGATGACTAGATAGATGACTTTAAAGAACCTCATGCTAGAGGATGCTGAGACACAATGCTATGATAGGATGTGACATTGGGGATGGGTTTTTATTATAATTCCATGATGTTATTTTTTATTTTATTTTACCTCACTGATTTAACAAAAATTCTTTTGTAAACTTTGACGGCCTTGTTCTGAGCCATATATGTTTTTAATTAGTTTTATTTGGTAATAGTGAAGTGAATGTGAATATTTTACTTATGTAAATTTTTTTATCTGTATTTTTATATGTTTTATTTATTTATATGTATGTCGAAGTAAAAGGTGTCACAGTATGTGATCCATTTTTTAATTTGTATTGAAACCCATATCAATGTTAACGTTCATAATGAGATCATGTGTGGATTTTATGGTTCCCACATATATGTCCACGATTAAACTCTATGATGGGTAGAGTTCTATATAAGACACATTACTCATTGTTTTGGGTCACTAAGCTTATTGCTCTTTCATAAAAACAAAATAAGGTTTTAAAAAGTCAAAACTAAACCGTGTTTGCATACATGTATATCAAGGAGGTCTAGTATAATTGGTTGAGTAGGATATGTGAGTGTTGTAAACTCTTTAATACCATGTTCAATTTCTACTTGTACAAAAATCTCTATGTATAGATCCAACATCTTAATCGTGAAGATAACACCAAATATTTTATACAAGTTTTGCCAATCCAACTATTATTCTTAATTGAGTTTTAACTATTTTTGCACACAATATTTGTAATAAGATATTACTGGCTAAAAAATCTCATCATTGCACACAAGAACAAATATAAAATAGAATTGAATTGTCCGTTAATGAAAATAAAAACAATGATATGTTAGTTGAGTTTTATTTTTGAAGAAATATGTTAATTGAGTTTTGAGTAGAAAGAATAATATTTTACTATAAACAAATCATTCTATTTTATAAGTTTTGTGAAAAAAATATAAGTTTTTTCCTATAAGTTTTCAAGTACAAGATTAAATCCAACCTACATACCACCAAACAAGTTTTGTAAGTTTTTAGTTATAAAATTTAACTAATTTTTATGTATACAACTCATCTTATCTCATCAAAATCGTTACAAATATAATTCTTTGTACTTCAAATTAGAATCAAACTATATATATCATATTTTATTTTTTCAACTTGAAATGATTTGATGACCTCGTTAATTATTTTATATTAACAAGTTTTGATAAAAAGATAAAGAAATATAATAGCAAAATAAAAATAGTTTCATATCTGTATTTCTGATTGTAAAAATAAAATATTTAATTATTTTATCATTTAATTTTATGATTTTATAAATTTTACCATCAATTTTTTTTTCATATTTCACTCCCTGCATATTTTTTTATACATTTTCAATTATGTGCTCGACCCGTCACTCTTTGGCACAAACATGACAAAGTAGCCCGAGTCAGTCAACAATAACTTCCCCAGCACGTTGTGTTACCCTCTTTCATCTTCGTCGTTTTCATACTCCTTCTTCCTTCAAATTCTAGAAAAATGCCCCTTCAACCTCCGTAACTTACCGATCCATAAATACACACACATAACCATTTTCATTCAACATTTTTATTTTTTATTTTTTTTGTATCCGTGTAATATCCACACATTTTCATTTTTCACATTAAATTAGGTGAATACACGCATTATTATTTTTTATGTACCCATTCGCGTGCGATAGAATTTTCTAGAGCAAGAGATTTCGGCGTAATGGGTCCAAACGCTGCGGCGGCGAAACAAGCGGAAAAGCTCCGAATTGACGGCAACACTTACTTCAAAAAAGACCGTTTCGGTGCCGCCATCGACGCTTACACCGAGGTTCTCTTCTTCTTCTTCTTCTTCTTCTCCCTTTTCGGCTACCGAGAAATTGAGTGATTGATTAACCCTTTGTTTTTTTTTTTTGGGTTTGAAGGCGATTACGCTGTGCCCTAATGTTCCGGTTTATTGGACGAATCGCGCGCTGTGCCATCTCAAGCGCAAGTATGTAATGTGTGAGCGTTTAATTTTGCCGTTCTTTGTTTTGTTTATGGTTTTAATTTGATTTATTGTTGTCGCATTTGCGTGCAATTTTCCGGAAATTCAGTGATCGTGATGCGATTTAGAATGCTTTTTAAATGTGTTTGGCTTGGTTGTAGTGATTGGGAGAGAGTAGAGGAAGATTCTCGGAAGGCAATTCAGTTGGACAGCAATTCAGTTAAGGTTTTTGTGACCAATCTCCTTGTGATTTTGTAGTTCCTTTTGTGGTATGCGTTGGCTAATAATTTAGCTTCTAAGATTGGTTTGAGTATAGGCGCAGTGTGACCAATCTCCTTAAGATTGGTTTAAGATGTGGGATTTCCTTTTGTCTTTTGAATTGACTGTGCTGCACGTGGGATAGGCCAGATCAGGCTTTGAAAGACCTGAGCCTAGCCTACGATGACTCACACCTAAATTGTAATTAAAGTCTTACTTGATTATAGGAATAGAAGTTATGGAGCAGTAACGTGTAATCAAGTATGATAGTTTAAAAAAAAAAATTAATTGTATCCAAAAAATAATATTATATATTGGTACCCAAAAAATAATATATATATATATATATATAGGCCGGACCTAACCTTTTAATTAAATAGGCCAGTTCAGACTAGACTTTATGTAAATCAGGTCGTAGGCCCCTGTAGGCCGGCCTGACCTATTCTCACCCCTAGCTGCACGTTTAGTTGTCTTTGGCTTGGGATAGATGTATTTGTGCTTGGTGGTTTGTCGCTTGCGAAACTTCATGATGGCCATAGATTCTTGAAATATGAACTGTGAAACCTGGATTCTCAAAAAATGGCAAATATTGGTGCCAGACTCATATTTGACAGCAATACACGTGTGATAGTATTTTCCATATTTTTGAACTTTTATAGTTTGATGCAATTGGGATATGACTTTGATACTTTGAGTGTCTTTTCTTCTGTGTACTGTCCTTAAAGATATAGTGAATGGCAGACAATTATCCTTAAAGGAAAATGACAAAGTTTGGTGCTGGACGCATATTTGATGGAAATATGCACACGCTAGTATTTTCCATTTCTTTTTTTTTCCTGAACTTTTATTGATTGGTGCATTTGGGACATGACTTTGATAGTTTGTTCATTTGAATGCCTTTTCCTTTGTATTTAAAGCTATAGTATATGTTAGACAATTGTATAGAGTTCAGGCTTCTTTTGAATAGATGTATTTGTGCTTGGTGATCCATGGCTTATAGAACTTCGTGATGGCCATTGATGTGAACTATGAAGCTCAGAAACTAAGAAAATGGCAAAGATTGGTGCCGGATGCATGTTTGATACCAATATGTGCATGATAGTGTTTTCCTTGTTTTTGGTTGAACTTATATTGATCGATGCATTTGGGATATGACATTGATTCTATGAATTCCGTTTCATCTGTATCCTTAAAGCTATAGTAAAAGGTAGACATTATATAGAGGCCAGTCTTCTTGTGATAGGATTAGTGGCACCTTTTTATTGACTTTAGTTGGGGAAAAATATGTAATTTTTTGTAACATCTTCACAGGGGAAATGATTTATTCTGATAGGGCAAGAAAAAGAAAGTTATATAACTAGGGATTTTTTATATGCTTGCGATTTTTTTGTGTGTGATTATCATCCATTGATGTGATTATGTTTTATTGAGAAATTATCAATGTCTTTGTACAAATATATTGTGCATTTATATAAAATATGTTTATTTGATTTATAGTAATGTATTTAAGCTGTATAATATCTTGAATTTTTAAGAATTTCCTGAATCCATGTTGCATTGTACTTCACTTGTTAGTTATTGACCAAGGGGGTCTAACTCAGTTGGTTGAGCAGGGTGCGTGAGTTATTGTAAACTCCTTAGTATCTATCTTCGTTTCCTACGGGTAAAAGAAAACTTAGTTATTAAGTATTGGGGCTTCAGTAGTTCTTTGCGAAAATATTGACAGCACAATTTTAGTGTTCTGATATGTGTTGCATTTCTAACTGAGGGGATAGACTCATACCATACAAATCCTTTTATTTCAAATCTTTTCCATGCTACCCAAAATTTAAGCAATTTCCTTGGGTGTATTGGCCTTGGCTTTTAAATCAATTCCAGAATTCTACTATTCCGCATTTCCTAATACTTCTCAAAGTGAAACCTGCATGTCTTGTGATAGTTGCCTATTGCAATAGGATCTGTTCCATTATGAAAAACTTTTTTGGGAAATCTGTAGTGATCCTTTTTCAGTGGTTGGATTGTGTAAAACAATTGCTAGGTTTTGTATCTCAAGGGTTACTTATGTACTTGGTAGAGGTAAAATATCAATGAAATTAGGTGCCATTTTAAATGACAACTAATGTGTTTTACTTAAATTCTTGTTTATTAATAAATGGAAAAACCTCCATTAGTCAATTTCAACACTAACCCAAATTTATTAAAGGTTTTAGAAGTTGGCCTAGTTTTTAAACCAAGTAATTTTTCTATAATAAAATTCTTGGCTAGTCTGGTCTTTATCTTTCTGGTGTTCTTTTCAGTATTTCAAGAATTATTGTCAGGGTTTGGAATATGAGTTTGTAAGGGTTGTGATATCCTAGATGTGAAATAGTTTGAGGAAAATAATAAGAGAAAGAAATTGGAAGGATAAAACTAGAAGAGAAATTGTTAATATTTTTATATTAATTAAAAAATTAAATTAACTTTTTACTATATTATTTTTAATTTGAAATTTATTATTTTTTAATGCTACAAATTTTTAATTTGATTTAAAGCCAAAAAAAAAAAAAAAATTGACTTCCATCCCCCACTTTCTCCCTTATTTATGGGAATGTTTTTTTTTTCTCCCAACCTTTTTCCCTTATTGTAAAATGTGTCATGCTTTTCATGTGATATGTAAGATGCTCTAAACCAATTTTTTTTATTAGTGATGCAATGAGAGTGAGATGTGTTTCTAAACTGTTTAAATAAAGACTTGAAAGAAAAGAATTAATCTGAATTGTTTTAATAGAGAGATTACATATGGTATTTATAAACTTCACCTCACCTAATCAAGCAAATAAAAGGGAAGAAATAATATTGTACAAATCAAATCACATCAATTCTGCTTTATTTTAAGAAATGAAAATCAAACTAGTTATAGGAACAAATCTTCAGCTTAATTACAAGAATAAATTAAATTTTTAGGATTTCATTTCAAGGTCAGAAGCGAAGGTAGTGATGGAACAGGCCTCGAAGGATAGTACCGCTCTAATACCATGTTTAAAGAAAGACTGGAAAGAAAAGATCTGAATTGTGTTTTTAACTTGTATTTACCGAGAGATTGCATATAGTATTTATAGACTTTATCTCACCTAATCAAGTAAATAGAAGGGAATAAATAATTATTATACAAATCAAATCAAATTAGATCATATCACATAAAATCTGCCCATTCTAAGAAATAAAAACCTGCCTAATTATACGGATAAATCTTCAGCCTAGATATAGAAATAAATTAAGTTTTCTTGATTACATTTCAGCATAAACTATATCAATCTTGAATAGTGGTCTGGAGTGGACACCACTAAAATTTCTGTAGCAGGATGACTGCTATCGTAAATACCATATGGTACAAGGCAAATAATTTATCATAAATGCTGAAAAATAAAAAATAATTCACAAAAAGAGTCATATTCATAATTAATAAACGCAATAGGCAATAACAACAAAAATTCTATTAAGTTCAAGCTTCTTAGTGGATGATGCCATGAGGCCATGATTGAGTAGGACTGGTCAATGAAATTAAAAAACAAGGCCAAATCAGAACAGTGCACAAAGGTAGCAAAGAGGCTGAGCACTTAAATAGATAGAGGTGGAACAAAAAAAAGGATGATCAACTGCTAGAGGAAGGACATGGACATTTCTTTTACAGTTCTACTCGAAAGACATATGTTGGAACTGTCATCTTTTTTGGTGGGGAAATGGTCTACCTAGTATTCAAGTGTACTGAATGTGTATCAGTACCTGGTACAGATGTGTTTGATAAAATGGAGTGTGTGTACACATGTGTGCATCATTGTTTTTGGGTTAATTCGGGAAGCAGTTTCTTATTAACTTCCATCCAGGGATATTTACCGTGTATTGGTTTGTGGTAGAGCTGTATAGTATTCTGTAAAACCATGTTATTGGTGGAAGTTGTTGGCAGCTTCACTTTATATCTGATATATGTTGCGTATTGATCATTTATTGTTTTCATTATTAATCCATGTTCTTTGTGTTGATTGTCTTGTTTCCAGCTGAGTTTTCTTTTTGTATACATTTCAGGCCCACTATATATTGGGGCTCGCATTGCTTCAGAGACAAGAATCTGTCAAGGGAATCAAAGAATTGGAGAAGGTTTGTTGACAGTGAAGACCTTTTTGGTTTGTTTCTTGCACATTTATTAATTTGTTATATTATATCTGCTGCAAGAAATCTTTTAGTGCTTAATTGCTTGTTAGTAACTAGTAAGATTGAATACCGCTGTTGAAGTGTTTAACTTGTACAATGTTTTTGTTGCCTACTGTATTTGTGACTTAGTGAATTTAAGAACTTCATACAGTTGAGAAATGCCACAGCACAACCCAAAAATAAATAATAAAAGTTAATAAAAATAAAATCTTTTATTAATCCAAAATTCCTAATCACATTTCATTTTTTAGTTTAGGTTTCTTAAAACAATATTGCTTCTGCTTTCATTCTTTATAACTGTTACCACTTACCGTTGTATGTAACTGCCCTTCAGTTAGCTCACCGTGACATATCTGTAACAGTTGTATGTGATATATGAAAGTGGTGATTGTGTTTGGTGGAGATTAGTGACTATCATATTTTTAAGTTTTGAGATTTCAAACTTTTTGGGTGAGTCTTGAAGAATATATACATGCATATCAAATGTAAGGCACACAATATGGATTGCAAGTCATGGCTCAAAGTTGTATTGCTGTTTAGAAGTAGAAAAAAAGAAAATAGAAGACTATTTACCTCTGAGATTTTCACTTTATTTAAAATGACTAACAAGACAGATTGTCTAATAATATTGTTTTACCTATCGAGCTGTTGAGGGACATGGTGCTCCTTTTTGAATTCGACATCACATCTAATTTAATATAACTTCCTGATGATGCGCTTTTCTGAGATATTAACAGTTATTTGATCCTTTTTTAATTTCATTTCAAATGTCTGATGATTCTCTTATTGCTTCTGATCATAATTAAGGCTTTGGATCTTGGGAGAGGTGCCAATCCCAAGGGCTATATGGTAGAAGAAATATGGCAAGAGCTTGCAAAGGCAAAATACCTTGAGTGGGAACGATTATCGTCCAAACGATCATGGGAATTGCAGTGCTTGAAGTATGTTTTTCTGGTGATTGTCAGACCTATTATCTGAGGGTCCTTTAGCCATGATTGTAGTGCTGTTGTCTATCATATTTGTTATTACCTAATGCATAATTTGTTTAGTTTATCTACTATCAATTATTAGTTACTGTCCACTGCTAAGTGTTATTGTCATAAAATGTGTTAAATGTCTCAGAGAAGCTTGTGAGTCTGCTCTGAAGGAAAAACATTTTCTGGATTTCTCTCAAATGGAAGGATTTGTAGATGATGCTACTACTTCCCAGTCAGAACAATTAGAGGCTTTAGAAAGAGTCTTCAATACAGCTGCAGAAGCTGACACACCTACTGAGGTGTGTACATGGCTTGTTTTGTTAATTCTATATTCATCAAATCTTTTTTCAGTGGTGCCCTGGAAATTACCATCTTATTAATTACACAAATTGTCTTGTTGAGTCTACAGGTGCCAGATTATTTGTGCTGTAGAATTACACTCGACATTTTCCATGATCCTGTAATCACTCCAAGTGGACTTACATATGAGAGAGCAGTGATTCTTGAGCATCTTCAGAAGGTAACCTGATTTGCATGTTTCACCTTCTCTGTTGAATGCTTTCCACTTCAATGAAGTCAGTGTGCAATAATTCAACTTCTTAAACAGGTGGGTAAATTCGACCCAATCACACGGGAACCCCTTGATCCATCACAGTTAGTGCCAAACTTGGCCATTAAGGAAGCGGTCGAGGCATTCTTGGACAAACATGGATGGGCCTACAAGATAGAATAACGGAAGATTAAGTTGCAAATTAACAATGCGTGGTAGGTTTTGTATGTTGAGCAATGCTGCAGGATGTTGTGTTCTGCAAGCGTGGCCATAGTTGTATGCTTTAATTGTTAATTATGTATTCAGTTTCCTGGGGTCCTGACTTCTCAACATCTTATTATGAAGTGTATATATGGTTGATTGTCGTATGCTGTGTAAATATAGTAGTGTATACATATCAATGACTGCTGAGACTTATTTCATTTGTCTCATCAAATCAAAAATATTAAACCCGTCATAAGGTTTTTTTTGGCATTTTTTTAAGTTTAAAGTATTTCATACTTTCCTACTTTCACCGAAAAAAAAGTACTTCATACAGTTAAAACTTTATAAATTAATAATGTTAGAACTGGAGAAATTATTAATTTAGAGAGTTATTAATTTATCGATAAATTAATAATTATTAATTTAAAGAGTTTTTAAGTAATTATATTATACATGTCAAACAAAAAGATAAATTAGTCTATGTCTCTTAGAATTACGTTGTAGCGAACCTTGAGATTTAACATAAATTAGTAACTACTGTATTCATATGTATTGGAAATCAATAATGACTTTTGAAGTACAGTAAATATAAATAAGAGAAACAAATGAGTTCAATATATTCTTCAGCAAGTTTGATATATATAAATTATATGAATGTGTTAGGGTATTCAAATCATATCTCACAAGATGACTTTTCATCTAAAAGGTGTTGCAAAATCAACTATGTCAGATCAAATATGTAAGGAATATCTTTAGATGTGTCCAGAAAAACTCTTTACATATTAATTTACTCTTAAAATTATTCTTATTCTTATCATAAATTTTTATAACTATTTCCACACACTTTCCCCCCTGAATTCAATGGGGAAGATAGGAATCCTAATCCCCAAAAAATAAATTAAAAATATCAATAGGAGAAAATAATAATACAAAATAGTTATCTGAACAACTATTGAATCATATTTTAATAGAGTGTAGTATATTTTTTTTAGTTTCTATGAATTATTAATTTATGATTTTTTTGGGACCGAAAATTATAAAGGGATCTCACCAAAAATTATTATTTTATTATTTTATCGAGTTTTTTTTAATCTTTTACATTGGTCCAAGTCGGGACGGGACAAATTTATTATTTTAAAGAGTTTATTAATTTAATGAGTATTAATTTAAAGAGTTTTTAGTGTACTTGGAAGATAAATTTATTTTACTTACAGTTACAATTTAAATACGTTCTTTTTCATTTATGTATTTATATTTCTTATTTCTCAGGCTTTACATTTGAAGATTGCATTTCAGACTAAATCAAAACTTATTGAGGAATGTTAACCAAGAACTTTGATTTTTTTTTTTTTTTATATAAAATTAAATTCATATGAAATTCGGTTCATATGTAATCTAACAGTGCTTCGTGTACAAGTTCAAACATTTGTCCAACATCACAAAGTTAAAATCTCTACGTAGTTCAATTTTAACAAATCAAATAGTCTTACTATTCAAATAGTTGATCGAAGACATTGAATTGAGATTTTGAATTAATTCGTGCCTTTAAGTTGAAAGTTAAATACAGTTGGTTTATAAAAGAAAAGGCTTGAATGGTTGTGTTTTTTATGAGTTCGCGTTTTTTTTAGTTCCTATTCATTTTTCTTTAAAGTTTTATATTCCTCATTTTTTTTTGCCAAAATATACTTTTTGTTTTCATAAATATGAAAATGTTTAAAATTCTTGTAAAATTTTGATTATGTTTTTTTACTCGCAAAATTGAAATGTATTATTTTTATATTATAGATTTGGGTAAATTTAAACCTACCATAATAACTTTTTATATTGATTATACATAAAACTAATATAAATTTAACATTTTTATACATTAGTTATACATATAATTGATGTAAAAAAATTATGCACTATACATATGTTTAAATGTTCAAATCTTGTTCGAGTTATTAAATTTTTTGTAAGAATAGATTCCTAATATTTATATATCTATGAGAATGAAAAATATATTTTAATTTTATTTTTGTTAATAATATTTGTCCAAATATGCACATGTGACTAACAAAGTTCAAAATTAGCTATAAAAAATAACAGTAATTTAAACTTTATTTCTTTGTGGAAAGAGTTCCCCAACTCATCCTCACAAAACGCCTTAACTCACCTCTTTAAAATCTCCCAATCACGCCGCACGCGTGCCACCTTCATTATCATCTGAAACTGTGATCAAATATTCGAATTTCTTTTTGTCATACTTATTGGCTGGAATCAGGTGTGGGACTATTGACGGTGGTCATTGTTTGTGATATGCTGGTTGCACAATCTCTCAAAACAGAGGCAAGTATGGTACATGGCCTCAAAATTAATAAGGTTGCAATAGTATGGTACATTCAGACAATAAAAGCTGTCAAACACTTGGCAAATTGTAGAGTGAGCAGTGATTAATCTTTGTGGGGATTGTGAGCACAAACAGGATGAGTATTCTTATCTCAATAACTTTTATTCTATAGTCAAGGATCAACAAGAAAGATTTAAACCCTAAATCATTTAGTTAAAGGATAAGTTGTTATCACTTATATCAATTGGTTGTTGATTCTATCTAAGTTAGTTATAGTAGTTGAGAAAAAAAATGTTATAAAACAAACCATGTGTTATTGAGGACCATGTAAAGAAAGCTAGCATCATTGTTGCTTACATATTTAAAGTATATATCAGATTGAAAAGAGATGGGATTGCGAGATGCTTCTAAGGACTTGCCATTCAGAAATGATTGCTAAAAATTCACAACAGATTCTTTAACTCAGAAAGCTCATATAAAAATACATTTGTTAAAATAAAGAACAAAACACTTATTTCTTGAAAATTAAACTAATAAAATAAAAATACCAAAGACTTAAAACGAATTTCCACCATTAGTACCCAAGTAATCATAAAAGAACAAGTTTACTAATATGTCCCTATGCAAATTAAATGTGGGGGCCATGGCCAGGGCCACTGAAAAACGGTTGAAGCATGCTGTCGTGAGTTGCTTTCAAGAGTGGAAAAGACATGGAAATGGAAGAAAGTTGAGCTTGATATTACTTGCTTTTAATCTATTTAAATATACACTTAAAGTTGGTCTTCCTTTGCGTCTTAACAGTATTGACGCGCTTGGATGACTCTAAAAGACTTAGTTATGTTTTATCATTTTAAATTAACATTACTTGCTTTGGTACTTGCTTGGTTGTGGGGAAGATAAAAGAATAAAAAATCATTGAGAAAAAATATTTTAATTAAAGTAGAGAGAAAAAAGATGCATGACCTGTTCCTGTTACAAATGGATTGGATACTTCTCCTTTTGTCGAATGGTTTACTTGAGCCAAAGGATCTTCTATTTTTAGTTTCTTGCCGAAGTCTCGGATGCGTGAGTGTTCAGAAGAGTGAGGGAAGTACTTGTAAAAGGTACTTCATCGCTCAAACGAGAGCTTGACTCAGTGTTGTTAATGGTATATATAGAGTATTTTGAGTGAATCAGTACTCTTACTTGTTGGGGTTAAACCCTTTTATACTAACCTTGTTGGGCCTACGGTCTATGTGCATGTCACATCTTGATTACCAGTTACGTAATGCTTCTTCTAATCATGCTTTAGTACTTCTAATCAAGTGATTGCGGATACGTGGTCGAGGGGTGTGTTCGGTTTGGGTGTACTAGGTGTCCCTTTGGCCTCAGTCGAAAAGAAGGACTTTATGATGTACCAAAACAATTATCAATTACTCCCCTGACGGTTACACGCCTTTATTGCCACGAAAGTAACTATTACGTCGTAGATATAAAGGTTATTTGCCGCATCTCTTCACCTTCCCATGTTGGATACTATAATGTCGCTTGACCTCCACCGTAAATCTATTATGATTGACTAGTGGAGAGATGTTGTTGGCTGGGCCATTATCCCAAGCCCAACCCCTATAAATAGGGGAAGTAACACCCTTCACTTTTTTCCCTTGATATTTGCTTTTTTGCTTTGAGCCGAATAGTTTTTCTTGCTCTCAGCTGAGTAGTCCAATAATCAATTCTTTTCTTTGAGGTATGTATAAATGGTGTCGGTTGGAGGTGAGTCTGAGGTTCATGGGTACAACAATGCCATTTTTGAAGTGTCGTCTGACTCCTACTTCTTGGGATCAAATTCTTCTAGTTCAGCTGACCTCTTGAAAACTGAGTGGTTTAGCGACCTTTCTGTTTTTTGAGTCAGTTGCCACCCAATGTGGTTGAAAAGGTAGGTGAGAGTGTTGCAGCTCCCGTGGAGAAGGCTAGTTCTCGGCCTAAGAGGCGCCCAATGCTGAAGGAGAAGCATTTGCCTCCTCCCATCGTGCTTCTGGAGTATACGTGGGTTGACAAAAAGGTAGGCATCTACTTCTCCTGTTACAACCACGAATAAGACTTCACCAACCTCATAAATTAGCTACTGATCATCACCATAATATATTCAAAGACGTGCTTGACCACTCTTCGTAGGTCCAGTCAGACGCCACATCACCCATGGAGTTCGTGTTCATGAACCGAGAAGGGATGAACATGGACTTCTTTTACATGTATGATTGACTTTTTTGCAATCTACATGTGAGGATCCCATTTTATGATTTTATTATGGGTGTCATTTGAATAGTCAATGTTGCTCCTGTAACATCCTGGAAATTTCTACCCGGAGTTTACGGAAACGATGTATTTTGAATGATTATATATAAGTATTATTCAGTGTATATGCCTATATGTTCTTGGTAGAAGTAGGAATAGCGGGGGGCAAGATATGCGGGTTAGGCTAATTAAGGGAGAGAAATCCATAACTGGGAGGTTATGGGTTAATTCCTAACTAATTAGTTAAAAATCATCGTTTTGCGTGCGACTTAAAATTTAACGAAACCAACCTCTAAACCACGCTCGGGGTTTTATTCTGAGCGTTTTGATATATATATTGCTTGCTTTCGAAAACTGGCCTCGGCGGACGCAGAGAAACGCGAGAAACTGGAATCAGAGAAACGGCACGCAAACTGAGGCAGGATTTTAGCGTTTCAAAGGTCAGATTTTTCTCACTTTTGTGACTGAGTATGGGTCACAGTCAAAAAGAGAAAGTGGGCCCTTTTGCTCCAATCAAATAGGGACATGTGGCAGAGCTTGAATAAAATAATGGAAAAAGGGAAAACCCTTTTATTAAAACCAAAAAGCTTTTCTCTCTCCTCACTCAGCCAAAGCAGAAATTCAGAAGCCTTTTCTCTCTCTCTCTCTCTCTCTCACGCAGCCTTCTTCTTCTTTTCTCCCATCCACCATTGTTGCCCAACAAAGCTTCAACCTTTGGTGCTCATTTCTGCTCCAAATCGCGAAAGGAGAGCATTTTCGGAGTCGTGAAGTGCGTGGCTACGAGTGGGACTTCGAAAATTCAGGTTTGGGTGGACTTCTTTCCCTCTTGATTTTCGTGGGTATGGGGTTTTGGGAGATATGAGGGGTAGTTTTGTTAGTTTTCTGCTGTGTGATGATTATTTGTGAAGACATTTGTTGAAAGCTTGTCGAAATTGCCATGTTTGGGTGAGTTAGACATACCCATTCTGTTTTAGGGTTTTTGTGATGATGTTTGTGATGTTTATATGCTGAAATTGCTGATGGAAATCTGTTAGAGACGAAGGGTAGAACTAACCCAAGGTTAGAAAGTGAGAATGTGATGTTATGAGTGGAAAAAGAGTGAGACTTTGAGAGTTGGAAGGCTAAGTCTGAATTCTGTGGTAAATGGAGGTTAGAGTGAGTTAATACTAGCTTGAAATGTCATTTAGAACATGTGAGAAAGGCTAGGCTGAGCTAGAGAGAAAAACAAATGACCAAAGTGAACAAAGAACCATTGCTAGGGCAAATTTGGGTGTTGAAGAGTCAAATTTTGATTCGGTGAGATTTTAGGTGTAAATCCAGTTTGAACAAGTCTAAATGGATGTTATGGACTGGTGTGAGGTGAGAGTTTGCCTCAAATTTACCTCATTCTAAATTTCACTTTTCAAACCTAGAAAACCCATTGAATTAAGGGGTTTTGGACACCTAGATTCTGTGTTGCTGTGTTTTGAAGCTTGATTTTGGGTTAGACATGATTGATACATGAATTGGGACTTGTAGGAATTGATTTGGGCAAGATTGGATGAGGGGAAGTGTGGTTTTCGAAATATGCTCTTTGTGCAGATTTTGCTGTAAAATTGTGCAGCAGAATTCTGCACAAGTGCAGAAAAATCCATGTATTTGCTGGTTGTGGAAAGAGTAATGTAGAATGAGTTCTGGATGTTTGCTAGTAGATCCCAACGGTCAAAATGTAGGCTTATGCACTGTAGACTTCCAGTAAAATTTTGGAGTCGATCCAACGGTTAACGAATTGGATCGAAGGAATTGTTACTGGGGTCTTTGAGTGGGAAAAGCTGTGATTTTTGGTTGGTGTTTTGGCAGAGTTTTCTGCCTTTGCTCTGTTTTGCTTGGCTGTGATAGCTTGTGCTGTGTGAATGTTGTTTTGCTTGGATGTTGTGGAAGCTTGGGAGGATTGATGGGGACCCGGTGTTGAGAGAAACGAGGATATGGGCTACGTGGGAGTACGTGAGCTCAGTTGGAGGTGGGCAACAGGGGATGGTGGGTTTATGCGCGCATTGTGGATGTGGAAAAACTAGTTGTGCACCATCGCCCGACCGCCACCTAGTACCACATGTGATGGGTACCCCATAATCCTACAAGCTTGAGATGAGGAAGTGTTGAAGGGTGAAACTTCCTGCTTTTATTGTTGACCACAGAGTGGTACCTGGAGATATGTCGCGGGGGTCAGGAGACCTTGGGGACGTCAGGTGGGGTGCTATTGCCCAAAACCAAGCTTGACCAATCCCGACCCAACCCGGGCATAGTCGGTCAGTGAGAACCTGTGATGTACCTAAGCAGGCGAGCTCCTGGCAGTCAACAGATAAAAGGAAAACAAGACCACAAAGCAAGGAGGCTTGTGGTGGCTGGCCAGCTGTGAATTTTGTGTAATATGTGGATTGTGGCCTCTGGTAATCGATTACTAAGGGTGGGTAATCGATTACAAGGCTTAAAATTGAAGACAGGAGGCTAAGATGGTCTCTGGTAATCGATTACCACGGGGTGTAATCGATTACCAGGCTTGAAAACGAGGTCAGGAAGCTAAGGAAGCCTCTGGTAATCGATTACCAAGGGGTGTAATCGATTACCAGGCTTAAAAAGGGATTTGGGAGATGATAGAAGCCTCTGGTAATCGATTACCAGCCTGTGTAATCGATTACACAGAGGAATGGGTCACTGGTAATCGATTACCAGGCATGTGTAATCGATTACACAGTGTATTATTGCATATTTCATGTCCTGAGGCTGTGTAATTCAAGTTTAGCCTCTGGTAATCGATTACCAAGGATGTGTAATCGATTACCAGAGATGGAAAGCCTTAAAATACCCATTTTTCTTGCATGTAATGGTTATGAGAAGCTTTGTGTTGCGGCATAGTTAGATTCTTGTGAAAGAGTCTACCCCTTTCTTTTCTTCCTTGTAGATCGTGATGGCGGCGCAGCTAATCCGTGATCGAGTAGAGATGGAGTGCCTAGAGGGAGCTTGGGAGACCCTCGAAGGTAACACGAGGTGCCGATTTCGGGGCACCATTCGATTCACGGCTACTTCTTTGGTGCATCCAGATGAACCTGCACGGACGCTTCAGCGCACAGTGGAGTGGACAGCTCCTTGGATTAGCTTTGTGTATTTTTGAGGGTGGGTGTATCTAGGACTGACTGTTAGGTTTACTCTTTTGCTTTGTATGGGTAGACCTGATGTATAGGAATTTGATAATTGTATACATGTGGCTGAAGCCAACACTGTGGACACCTTTGCTCTGGATGACACTATATATTTTGTAAAAACTCCCATATTTTGGACAGCTTTAAATGATGAAAGCATTTATGATCAATCTTGTTATTTGGAAAGAAAGCATTAGCAACTTTATTTGTAAAAGAGTTTATCGACTGTATTTTATCCTTTTATTTTTACGTGACGACCTAAAGTAATGGCTGGTATATTCTTCCTTTTGAACAGCGAAATAATTTAGAGAATTATGAGCGGTAAGAAAGAAATGACTCCGAATAGAGTTGTGAACTGGCCATTCAGGACTTTATAGTGAGGATTTTCCTTCTAAACCTAGTTATGGTCAAAAAGAGAAAGAAATGAAAAAGAAAAAGAAAAAAAAAAATTTACCATGGTTTTTGTTATTTAAATTATTACTATTAAACCAGTCATTAATTTAGGGACGCCACAGCTCCGACGTAACTACATCCGAATGGGTGGGCAGCCATGCAGGTGTTCCAAGCACTTTGATTGTATAACTTTGTGTCAGTAACACTTGAAATCTTCTTGAATTACTTTTGCAGTCTTTCGCAAGACAAGGCTCGATGGATATCACTGATTCAAACTCTTATTGCATTACTTTTTCTTATAAAAATTTTAAAACCTGTTACTTCAAAGTAGCAATAAGGTCAGTTGTCGGGAAGAACCATCTCTACGACTTGGCGGGGAATCCTTTGTTCCCCTTCTACTAGCAGTAGTGTCCTCAGCAGTAAGACAAGTATCTAAAGGAGCTGTGGAGTGCTAACAAATGTCGAGACCTCACATTCCTTGAATAGATCCCTCGATAACTACCTGCTTAGTGCCTTGTGGCTCTTCTGCAGTCTCCAAATCCCATCCAGGACCTCAAGGACCAGTTTCGTTTCCTTTTCGGTTGTTTTTTAATTTCTTACTCTAACTTACAAATTTATCACTTGTGTTATTTTGCATGAATTATGACTTAGGCTGGTGTCGACATGAATGTTTTCCACCTGGCTCGGTGGAATTGGATCGATGTTGCTGGTAGTCTTTCATCGGATGTTGTTGCCAATTGAGCGTCGGGGCCTTGTGAAGTTCCGACTGATGTGGTGCACTGAAGCAGTTCGGGGGAACACTTTGGGCACTGACAAGGTATATCTTTGGAGAAGAGGCTCAAGCAGCCAATGCTTAGGTTTCAACTTGCTGCCGCCACCACTTTGGGCAACCTCTCACCTTGAATAATTAGGGATTTTTTCGCAGCTCCTTCCGGTCGGATCGTCTCATTCATCCGGAAGTTACTTCTGAGCAAGGGCGTAAAGTGTTGAGCCGAAGCGACGCCATCGCCAACTGGGCCAACTTTGGAGCCTTCCTCTCTGGGCCATTGACCATCACCTAACATCTTCAAGGGTCCTCCAATGTCGACGCTCTAAAGGACCAACTGTTGAAGGCCAAGGACTCCTTGAACTCAATGCTTCAGGCCAACATGAAGCTGGTTGGGGATAATAAGAACCTTGAGGACTAGGTTCTTCTGCTGGTGAAAGATGCCAAGGGGATGGAGATGCACGCTCTGAATGGCGAGGCCTTAGTTAGGTATCAGGATACTGAAATTGACAAGCCTCGGTCGGCCTTGGCTAATGCTAATAAGGAAATAGAGGGGGCTAATGCTGGAAGAAGTGGATCCAACAAAAGGCCTTTAATAATGTGTGCAATACACATGAGGCCGAATTCAACCATTGCCTTTGGTAGGTGCTGCACATGTGCGACATCTTTGACCCCGAGGTTTTTAACATTAACAAGGAATTCTATAAAGGGGAGCTTGTTTTGATTGATGACATTCCAGAAGAGAAAGTTGTCCCTTCACCCTTAAGGTCGGAAACTCCAACAGAGGAGCCAAAGGTCGAGGGAGCCAAGGACGGAGAGTAGGTAAGTCCTAGGGATTGAGTTTCTTAGGTTTTTGTTGAACAAGTGGCCTCAATAACTTAAGAGGGGGGTGAATTAAGTTTCAAAATTTCCCACTAACAAACTTTTAACCCCCTTCTAAATGATAGGCTTAGAATGCAAAAAAAGAAACAACAATCAATTTAATAATATTATTTAAACATACAAGACAAAATTGATTGCAATAACATAAATGAGATAATGGAAGAGAGAAATGCAAACTCGATTTATACTGGTTCGGCCACTTCCCGTGCCTACGTCCAGCCCTCAAGCAACCCACTTGAGATTTTCACTAACTTTGTAAAAAACCTTTTTACAACTTTTGAACACCTAAGGAATGTGAAAGCAATGACTTCCAAGATTATTTTGATGATGCCAAAGAATCAAGAGTTAAACAAGTCCCAAAGAATCAAGAGTTAAGCAAGTTCCAAAGAATCAGGAGTCAAAGAGCTTCAAGAATCAAGTTTCAAAGAATCAAGATTCAAGAATCAAGAGAAGACTCAATCAAGATAAGTACTAAATTTTTTTTTCAAAACATTGAGTAGCACAATAATTTTTCACAAAATCTTTTACCAAAGAGTTTTACTCTCTGGTAATCGATTACCAGTAGCCAGCATTGTTTTCAAAACTGATTTATAAAACTGTAATTGATTACCATAATCATGTAATTGATTACCAATGTTTTAAAATGTTAGATTTTAAATTTCAAGAGTTCACAACTAGTGATAAAATATTTTCAAATCATTTTAAACTTGTGCAATCGATTACACAATACTTATAATCGATTACCAGAGTTTCTAAACATTTTGATTTTCAAATTTAAACATGAAGAGTCACATCTGTTGATGTGTAATCGATTACACCTTGATGGTAATCGATTTCTAGTGACTGATTTCGAAAAATAAATTTCTAAAAGTCACAATTCTTAAAGTGACTTGTTTCTGAAGATTTTTTCAAAAGTCATAACTTTTTAAGTGACTGGTTTTCAAAAGAGTCACAATTTTTAAAAGGTGACTAGTTTTAAAGAAATTGCCAAGAGTCACAAACTTTAACTTGAGTCATCAAATGATTATAAATATGTGACCATGGCATGAATTTCAATAAGTTTTTTTACAGAACTTTCTGATTCATTTCTCTTCATCTTTCTAAGAGTTTTTGTTCAATACTTTCTCTTTCAAGAAAAGTTCTTTGACCAAAAACTTGTGCTATTCTTTTTCTTCATTCTCTTCTCCCTTTGCCAAAAGAATAGAAGGACTAACCGCCTGAATTCTTTTGTGTCTCCCTTCTCTCTTCCAAGAGAATTCAAAGGACTAACCACCTGAGAATTCTTTTGATTCTTCCCTTCCCCTTAAACAAAAGATTTCAAAGGACTAACCGCCTAAGATATCTTTTGTTTCCCCTTACAAAGATTCAAAGGACTAATCGCCTGAGAATCCTTTGTCTTAACATATTGGAGGGTACATCCTTTGTGGCACAAGTAGAAGGTATATCTACTTGGGTTGTTATACTGAGAACAAGAGAGGGTACATCCCTTGTGGATCTTGGCTTGTAAAAGATTTTACAAGGTTAAAAGAAATCTCAAGAACCGTTGGTTGCATGGGGACTGGATGTAGGCACAGGTTGTTGTCGAACCAGTATAAATTTTGTGTTTGTCTTCTTCTTCCCTACACTCTTTAATTTCTGCTGTGTACTTTTAATTACCGCTTTTACTTTTGGTTAAGTTTTTGTTTCTGTTCTTTACTTTTTTAACTTTGTAGTAAAAGCCTAATTGAATCTAGTAACTTTAAGAAGGATAAGTTTTTAATTAGTCAAGGCTCATTAATAATTAATTCAACCCCCCCCCCCTTCTTAATTATTCTGAGGCCACTTGATCCAACAAGGAATCCCTTTCCCTTGTGTTCAGGAAACTCACAATTCAAGAGACAACCAGTCTCTTGATTACAATTGACTTTTTGAGAAGAACAGAAAGATTGCTCTCCTTTAGAGGGGATAATACAATTTGAAGTTTCTGGATGAACTCTCAATAGATTTGCAAGTATTTGCCCAAGAGTTGTTGAGAGAACATTTTACAATGAAGTTCTCTTAGAATATCTCTTTCTTGCTTTTTGAAATCAGATACACATATATATAGGCCCTTCGTGCCTTTTCAAAATGATTTGAAGAGATGTGTCTTTTCAAAAAGCTTTTTCTGAATTTTTTCACTGGTAATCGATTACAGTTATATTTTGAAGGGTCATGACTTTTGAATTTGAATTTCAAGAGTTTCGTTGCTGGTAATCGATTACAAACATTTGGTAATCGATTACAGGTTCAAAATTCAAATTCAAAACCCTCTTTAACAGCTATTTTTCAAAATTGTCTTCTGGTAATCGATTACACTACCTGGTAATCGATTACCAGAGCCTTGGATGTCTTGGAAACACTTTGTTTTGAGGCAAGGCTTGATCCTGAGTTAATCTTGAAGCAATGTTTTGTTTGTTGAAGCAACCTTGTATTAATCTTGAAGCAATGCTTATCCTTTGAAACAACCTTGTTTGATTCTTCTTTAGCATCATCAAAATCATGTATTCATACATTCACAAGTTTTTTATATATGATTTTTTGTTTAGCTCTTCCTTTTTCTTTTTTGTACTTGCCGGTCCTTGGCTCTTTTTTTTTTGTATTTAATGATCTTCGACTGCCTTTTGTAATCACCGGCTCTCGGCTTAGCATTAATGAAATTTCATTTCCAATCATTGATTTGTTCATAGTAGCTAATTTATTTATGTATTCAACCAAATGTGTACTCGGTGGATAACATGATATATAGAAATTGCACAAGTTTTAATTTAACTGAAGGGTAAGGAATGTCAATGTAAGTTGTAACCCTTAATAAACTTAGCTGAATTATAATTGTAACTATAAATAATTTTGATTAAGTTCAACCTTAGCCGATGAGGGTACTTGGGAGAGAATTATAGATAATTTCACTAAGTTCGAGCTCGGTCGAGGAGAGTACTCAGGAGGAAACTGCAAGTAATTTTGATTAAGTTTGACCTTAGCCGAGGAGAGTACTCAAGAGGGAACTATTTCTGAGTCTTCGAGTTTAGCCTTAGCCGAGGAAAGTACTCGAGAGGGAACTGTTCGTGAGTCTTTGAATTCAGCCTTAGTTGAGGAGGGTACTTGGGAGAGAATTATTTGTGTATGTTGCTTAAGGCTTGAATAATTACAATTTGTATTTGCTTATGCTCAAATGTCTTGAATAACACAATTCAAGAGAGCTTAAGACTTATTTTGATTCACAAATCCAACCACAACTCAGCACCACAACTCAATTTCTTCATAGGCATCATATAGGAAACTTAGAAAACAAAACAAAGTTCAACAACAAGACTACTTCTAGGAATTGATTTAGAACATGTTATGAACTAAATAACATGCATGAATTAGACTCAAAATTCAAAAGGTAGGATAAGAATGACAAGAATACATGAACAAATGTATCTAGAATTCAATCAACAAAATCAAAATTCAACACAAACTTAGAACATAATGTAACAATTATTATGACTAAACATGACTCTAAGACAACATGGATTAAGTGATTTACACTTAGATTTTGTGTTTTTTTTTCTAATCAATATTTTGGAAGAAAATTTAGATCTAAAGGTTCAGCACAAGAAGATTATGACTGAAATATGATAGAACCTAAAATCAACACAAAAACATGATTCAAGAGTAGATCTATAAAATTTGAGCCATAGAAATGCAAGAACAAGTGTAGATCTAAGATTTAATCGGTTTATTTTTTTGAATCTACTATAAATAGCACCAAACCACAAGACAATGGAGGATATACATGGAGATTATGATGAAGAACAAGGAATTAAAGTGAATTGACCGAACAAAAAGATAGAGAAAGCAAAAAAACATCACCTAGATGAAGATGCTCTTAATACCACATGATGTAGCTCCATGTGGAGCTTGTAGGCCTTGGATCTTCTTCATCAATGGAGTCCTTTGCTTCTTGAAGATCAATGGCAGTGGAATAGAGAAGGAAGAAAGATGATTGGAGACGCCACTTCAAGAAGAAGATGAGTCAAGAAGAAACTCACCACCATAGGAAGTCATGGATAAAAGCTTGAAGGTAGGACAAGAATAGTGGAGGGAGAGGGAGAGGGAGAGAAGGAGCATGCAATTGTGTGCCTCAAATGAGGTCTGAACTTTCAAGTGTAATTCTCAAATGATCAATGTTGAAAAAATGCACACACATTACCTCTATTTATAGCCTAAGTGTCACACAAAATTGGAGGGAAATTTGAATTTCTATTCAAATTTTACTTGAATTTGAAATTGAATTTGTGGAGCCAAAATTTCACTTATTATGATTAGTGAATTTTAGCTATGTTTCAGCCCACTAATCCAAGATCAAGTCCAAGATTCTCTACTAAGTGTGCTTAGGTGTCATGAGGCATGCAAAACATGAAGGACATGCACAAAGTGTCACTATATGATGTGGCAATGAGATGTAGCAAGCAAATGGTCACCTCCCCCTCTAAAATTTAATTTGATTGGGCTTCTCCCAATTCAATTAAATTTATTTCCCAACACACACATCAAATATTCACTTAATGCATGCGAAATTACAAAACTACCCTTGATACAAAAACTAGTCTAGGTGCCCTATAATACAAGGGCTGAAAAATCCTACATTTTTAGGGTACCTTACTGATCGAGGCCGTACCCGAATCAAATAAACATGAAAATGCAGTAACTAGGAAGTGATCCTAGGTCGTTTCCCAACGAGCAGTGACAAACCAAATGTTCATAATATACTTGCAGTAACAGTAACAGTAACGATTGGGGGGGTTTGTTAGTTTTGTGATTAAAGAGCAGAACAAGTAAACTGGAATACGAAACTACTAATATTAAAAACGGGTTGTTTCCTCTGATTCTGAAGCCATTCTCTTATCCTGGGTTATGGAGAATTCGTCCCTAACAATCAACCACTTAATCCAACCCTATTTCAATTTACTAAGCGAAAATCAACTTAGGGTTTTCAATACGTGATTAGGCACCACATACACCAGTTAGCCCTTCGTCCATTAAGCATGAACGCAAGTTAGGTTCAGAGGCAATTAATCGAACACGAAGCGTGCACTGATTAATATTCACGAATTTGGGATACTGGTGAAGGGAGAACTGCCAGGAAACCACATTACAAGCGAAACCTCAAAGAGAGTTGGGCTTCGTCCTCAAAAGGAAACAACACCAAAAAATCTAGCCTTCCATGGATTCAAACAGAAAACGCAATTGAAACATGAAGCAGAAACGTAAATGAACGGAAACGTAAATGAACAGAAACGTAAACGAACAGAAATGTAAAATGGAACAGAAACGTAAATGAGAGTAGAAGAAGAAGCAAGAACGAAATTGTAATTAGAAGCAGAAAACGTAAAATTGCATTACAAACTCAGAAGCATCAAAACAGAAAAACGAAAACCCTAAAACAAAGCTCTGAATAATGAATAGCATAACAGAATGCCTTGCACGAATCCCAAGGCAGCTATTTAAAAAGAGTCACTCAAAGTCACTGGGCCCTATTACAATACTCTGGCCCAAAACGAAATAAACACTGAACAACATAAAATAAAATTGCGAAATTTCCTAATTAGAAATTAACTAAGGTAAGCGCTGCTTTATTTGCCCTCTTCAAGTCCACAACTAAAATCCGGATTAAGCCCAATGTTTCATTAATTCCTGAAATTAGATTAAAAACATCAAATTAGCTAAATGAGCCCAAATAATAAAACTGCCTAATTAATTGACAATTAAGACCAATCAATAATTAAAATGGTGCAAAAAGGGTTTAGAAAATAGAAGAAAATGATGGCACATCACTTACCTACATTATGGAGCCCTAAATACAAGGCCCAAAAATAATGAAATTCTAATCTAATATGTATCAAGATAAGTGGGCTCATACTTAGCCCATGGGCCCAAAATCTACCCTAAGGCTCATGAGAATCCTAGGGCCTTTTCTTGCGTCTCTGACCCAATATTCTTAGAGTCTTCTATCCAATGCCTTTGAGGGGTAGGATTGCATCATGTTAGTCTCTTAAGGCTTTCTTTCCTTTTCTATCTTATGGGAGTGGGGTCTAAGATGTGACCTATGCCTTCCTTCATAATAGTCACAAAGTTCTTCACTTAGGCTCTTGCAAGGGTCATGACTACTATATGAGACATATTTTTCTTTTCTTAATTCTTTTAGTGTGTTCTTTCTTTGTTCTTCGCTTATTTGTTCCCTCTCATCTTGATTTATTTCTACCCTCTCTTTTCCTTTTTGTTTTCTTTCTAGTTTTTCTTTCCAGAACTTGAGGGAACTCAACTCATCTAAGATTTTAGATAGAGTGTTCTTATGACTAGTACCCTCACCATTAACACTAGATGAAAGATGACTCATGTTGGTTCCTAAGTTGTGGTTCTTTCTTGTTGAGGGTTTGCAAAAGGTAAAAGCTAGGGTTCAAAAGAACTCAAGATAAGCGTGATAAGCAAGAATAAAGTATTATGCAATAACAAGATAAACTAGTTGTGACTTGTAAAGAAAATAAGCTATGAAAGTAAGCAAGAAACTAAAGTGCAAGAAATGTAAACTAGGCAGATCCTAAGAGTGTTTGGGTGACCAGATTTAAGGTTTCCAACAAAACACTCACTATCCTTCGGGAAAAATTGCCTAAAATTATTACACACAAGTAGAAGTTTGGTAACCTATTGGAGGCTCCCAACACACTTCCAATGAAATGTCTTTTTGTTACAAAATTTGAAAGCAATAAAGGTAAGTAAATTGTCAATTACAAAGTTACAAAAAAGTTCTCAATATTTGTGCCAGTTCTTTCTTTGGTGTTTCACTCAATTTGGAGTGCTTATTAATCCAATAGCTCTTAAGGTGGTTGTCCCCTTGCTTCTTGACTCAAATTCTTGAAGGGATGACACCAATCCTCATTTCCAATTTCCTATATGGCAACTCACAAACAAGGAAATAAAGAGACAAGCAATAACCAAAGACCAAAAAATTAAATGAAAGCTAAACCAAGAGTTTTAAAAAGACAAATTTTCAACAATTAAATTCAAGGATTATTCATGTAATACTCTTTTTTTAAATACAATTGTTCATATTTTATTTTTATTATTATTCTTCTTATACACTTAATGCTTGCTTTGGATTTATCACCTATTGCATAATCACATGAAATGTTGGTTATTCAAATTACTTTGTCAAGATATTGGGAATTAGTCTAAGTAATTTAGACTCATACACCTAAGACCTTAGGAGTAGAATATACTTGTAAATTAGGGATAAATTGCATGAATAATTAGATTAATTGAGTTTATTACATTGAAAGAGAGGGAAACCAAGTCCAATCCTGGCTGTTCAAACCTATCATTTCTCACAACAATATTGTGATCATTTCATCACTTCTCTCTTTTATATTGATTTTGTTCTTACATTAGTCCTTTATTATTTACACAAAAACTCTTTAGAGAAAATACTTTACAAAACCTTAGTCTTTTTTATTAGAATTGCATGGATAACCATTAGTCCTTTGGAAGACGACTTAGACACAAGTCTTAATACTACATCAAAACTTGTGGTTTCACTTGGCCATACAAAAATTTCCTAACAAGCACCATGTAATCAAGTAAAATAAGGCCAAATTTATTTGATCAAGATATTTAAAAAATATATATATAGAAAAATTGATTTCAATATTTAAAGTCATATTTAAAATTTTGCTTATATTATTAATATTAACATTGTCTTTTTTTAATCCTAAAATGCGCAACAAATGTATGCAATATATAGAAAAAAGAAGAATATTATATTAATAATGACTATTGGAAGTAAAAAAGATGAATATTCATACTTAAAATATTTATAAAGGAAAAATAATTTCATAATGGAATGTCCTAGAATGAACAATAATAAAATTAAGAAATATCCAACATAAACGAACATATAACCTTTTTTTATAACAAAAATTGTTAAACAAAAACAACATAAAAGAATATCCATGTTGGATCATCCAAATCAACATTCAATTTGATTGTGTTGAATTCCTTCATGTCATTTGTAGCACACAATTCAATCGATTTGGTTAGTGAGTATGACTTCTTTGGTCATCACTTCCCCAACGAACACCACAAGTAAAAGTCGGTATTGATCATCCACAACAGTTTTTTTTTTTTTTCAAATTCTTTGATTTAAAATGATTTTTTTTGTTTCACTTACTCACCAATGCAAATGTTTTTAACTCAATTAATTACTATTAATTTTGTTTTATTTTTTTCTATCATTTAAAGCCTCTTATTTTTTTTTTTTATAAAATTAACAAAAAAATATGTCAAAAATAAAAATATTAACAATAGTTTTTTTTTTTCAAATTCTTTTATTTAAAATGCACTGTTGTTTTTTTTCATTTACTCATCAATGCAAACGTTTTTAACTCAATTAATTACTCTTAATTTTTTTAATGTGTTTTCTATCAATTAAAGCCTACTGTTTTTCAAATTAACAAAAAAATAATTCAAAAATAAAATATAAACATATGACTATATCATTGGTTGCTAAGTTTAAAACCTGAACTTCCATAATACTGTTGAAAGATTTAATTTATCTTTGCATACATATAAATATAAGTCCAGATCATTTTATTATGATAAAAAATTTAGTGTAACTAAATTATTTTTAAAAATAAGTATACTTTTTAAATTAACAAAAAATAAGTCAAAAAAATATTAATATATGATTATATTAATTAAATTATTCAAAATAAAAAGATACTAGACGATTCAAAAATAAATATCTTTGATTTTTAAGGTTTCTATCAAAGAACTAAAACGTAATATAATTAAGTTCTGTCAAAACATAAAATCCATAAATAACTTTAACGATTGTGTCAAATATAAATTTGGAATTAATATAAAGAATTTTGACCTTTCATAATTAAAAATTAAAAATTTTAAATTTAATATTATTTTTGAAACATTGTCTTTTTGTATAAATTTATATAATAATATTGTGCAGCAATTACATTACAAAATTATGCTTATATTTAATTTTATTTATCATCGATCGTATTGATTGAATAAAACTATACAACAATAAAATGTTCGATTTTAATTATATGATAAGTATAGTAAATATACAACAATAAAAAAATAGTAAAAAAAAAGAAGGTAAAATACAATTTGTACATGCCCGGTGAAGGGAGGTGGTAAAATTGGATTACCACAATCTTTGCTGTTTGTCAATAAACTGCAACCCAAACCTGAAATAAAGAAGCGATATATATGATGATTCAAATAAATAAGAAACAAGATATCAATAAAACGAATAAACCCCAACAATGCCCAAAAAAAGTATAGAGATAGAAAAAGGAGAAATATTGGAAATAAAGGAATTAAAACTAATAAATGCCATTAATATTACATAATCAAACCTTATTTTAGGCTGGAAAATTTAAATGTCAAAAGGAAACGAATAATTTAAAAAAAAATTAATTGGTGGGACGTTTTTTAAATTGTTTTAACTGCCTATAGGTGTTTTTAAATTGTCTACGCATTAATACTTTTGTTTAATCCTACAAACATTTTTTTTATTCCCATTTATTGCTAATTCATAACAATTGAAGCCTCCTGTAAACATTTTTTTTTTCACAAGATTTTGGAGATTCAGTCGTCATTCATTTTTTACGATCCAATACGTATGGGTTTTATAAAATATCATTTTAAAATAAATATTATTATTTTTGTTCATAATGAAAAAATATTTTAAAATAATTAACAAGTAAATTTCATAAATAAAAATCATGCTAGTTCAAAAAAATTAAAAAATAATTACAACAAACACATTTAAAATAGTAATTATAAAAAAGCAAAAATCAAGTACTTATTAACATAATGTATATAATAAAAGATATAAACACTCATTTTTAAATAATCATATTCATATTTTTGAGACTTTTTTTCATGTTATACATTTAATAATGATATTACATTGCTATTATTAATTGAAGAACAAATCATAATAAAGTTCAATGGTACTAAATTTTTTAAGACTTTAATAAAAATTATAATAAATCACCTTCATCAATATTAATCTAATTATATTTAATTAAAATTAATGATTTTATTGATATACATGTATTTTTCAAAACAAATCATAAAAAATTCAATTAACTTATATCATTAATCATTTTTCTCAAGTTTAATATGATTGGATTAATATGCTACTACATTTTTGCAAAAAATCTAATTATAAGAATTAGAAACATTTTTTCCTAAAAATTAAATTTTAGGTACTTTGTTTCACAAGATTCCATAAAAATTAAAAATGGAACCTTATGAAAATTTTCTACACCTATTTTTAAATATATAGAAAATTTTGTACATGTAACTCACTTGGCTTGCCTCTTCGTAACCCCTCAAATTTTGAAATTACATTAAAAATAGATTGTATTAAATTAAACAAACTTAACGTTATGGTCAAAATTTAATATTCTATTCCGTTTGATAATAAGTTTTAAACATTATACCTGACGGAAATGGTAGAGTGGAATTGAAAGAGGGGCAAAGTCAAAAAGAATTTTAAATGGTGATAGTAAATTTAATTTTCCCATAGAAATTTTCGTTATTCAGTTACAAATAATATTTTATTTGAGTTATTTATTATGATATAATAAAATTTAACATTATAAAAGTCAAAAACAATATTTATTACTTACGTTTTTTAGATGTATGACCTGTCATTCAAAGGTATTGAATTGACTTTTAAAAACCATTTAATATGTTGACTTTGAAGAAAAAAACTAATTTGATTATATCTCCTAATTAATAACTACTATTTTTTTTTTCATTTTGTAAAATTTCAATTGCTTATGCGTACGTCTATAAGTACTGAGTGAGTGGGATTGAGTGAAAAGTATAGAAATATAGCAATATCAATTGGAAAAATCAAAGATCACAAACATAATGAGTAGATCAATTCATACAATCCTTGTGCTTGCTCTTACAATGTGTTTGATGAATGGGTCGAGTTATGCATATCCGACTTTGAAATCTATCCATTTTGAACCTCACTCAGATGCAGACATCAACATACTGTTTATTTCGTTTTACAATGGTATGGCCCCTAACAACCCAAATGTAAATTTGTTCTACAACAACCAACAAGATGGAGTTTATTTGTCACCTGGAAAAGCTTTCAGTAAATTGGACAATCTTGAACGTAAATCTGTCGTTATGTATTGGAATGGCAATTGTGCTTCTTTCTTTGCATATGATCCTAGCGCAGAAGGAAATCATCAAAAGATCTATTGGTTAATCAAAGAAGACGGCATTTATCATAGTTGGGATAACAGTTCATGGGAGAAAAGGAAAAGTTGGACATTCAATAAATGTTAAAACCTCCAATATCCCAAATAAAATAATACTTTTTTTATTTTCGTACCGTCAATAAATTGTAGTTATTTCTATCTAGCTAGCTTTCTTATTGATTGTGTGCAAAAGTTCAATTTATGAATCTAACATTATATTAAATAAATCTTTTGTTAGAGCATAGACTTGCTGAAACAAAGTAAGTGTTGAACATGAAATAGTAAAATTTCAATTGTCAATATAAAATGATGTTTGGTGTTTTATATATCTTAAATATAAGGTATCATCACTTTTAAGTTGAGCAATATCCCAACCTGATTCAAATTTTTGTAATTATTAGATTATAGTCGTTAATTTGAATCAATCTGATTTAACATTAATAATAGTTAAATTAAAAATTTGACCTAACATTTTTTGAAAACTAAATATGCGATAAATCATTTATTATGAATTAAATTTAGTATATATAAATGAGAATTGAAACTTTTAGAACGGTTGGATTAGAATTTTAGCTTCATCCTAGTTGTTGATTTTATTTTATCTGATGCAACATTAACTGTTGCTGGATTAAAAATTTTACTTTATTTAGAGTTATTTATTTTTTTAAAATAAAATTTGAAAATTTTTGTAAAAGTTATTTCAAATTAAGTTTCATTTAGAGTAGAATATAAAAGCTAAAATAACAATTAATAGTTTAATGTGTATATATAGATAAAGATTATGGGATTATGCAAGTGTAAAACGATAATAATAATAATAATAATAATAATAATAATAATAATAATAATAATAATAATAATAATAATAGTAATAATAATAATAATAATAATAATAATAATAAATAATAATAATAATATTATTATTATTATTATTATTATTATTTCATATTAACTCGTTATAAGATATTTTAATTTTTACATTATTATAAATTTAGGAGATAAAAAATTAAAAAAATAACAATTAATACATATAAATGGGAACTAGTCATATTTGTAATGAATTAAAATTATTATATTTAATCTTAATTAAATTTTTAATAATGAAGTCGTGATTAAAAATATAGATCTAATATATATGGGTATCATTTTAAAATAAATATTATTATTTTTTCATAATAAAAAAATATTTTAAAATAATTAACAAGGACATTTCATTAATAAAAATGATGCTATTAAAAACAATTAAAAATAATTACAACAAACACACTTAAAATAATAATTATAAACAAAAAATTATATATATATATATATATATATATATAAACATAATATATAAAATAAAAAAATAAACACTCATTTTAAATAGTTATATTCATATTTGTAATATTTTCTTATTTTTTTAAGTTATACATTTAATATTGATATTACATCGTTATTATTAATTGGTGTAAGAACAAATCATAATTAATTTTATTAAGATTAAAAATTTTAATACTTTTAAATTAAAATTATAATAAATCATATTCATCAATTTTAATATAAATATATTTCATTCAAATTATTAATTTTATTGCTATACACGTATCTTTAAAAACAAACCACAGTTTCAGAAATGTGCAACCACAAGAGTAAGCATTCAAACCAAAGTTTCAGAAATGCAATTTTTCAAAAGCGCGAAATGAATGTTAAGATCACAAGAGGATGCCATTTTTCTACGGTTATGCAGCCACTAAACACGTGTTTGGAAACTAAACATAGCACTTCATTGAAACCTAGGATTGAGCCATGCAGCCAATATCACACAACAATCAAATTTGTTGCGAAAGAAGCTATTGTTTGAAAACTAAGTGCAAACTGTAAAGTTCATATGCAAACCAAACTAAAATTAAAAGTGCAGAAATTTAAAATGATGTACTTTAGTTTATGGGATAAAATGGACAATCCCTAAGCATCATCAAACTTGATCCCATGATGATCCCGATGATAGTGTCTATGTTGTATGACTGTGATGATTGAGTGATTGACACGGGAGCATGGTGATGTTATAGGTTCTCAGACCGATCAAGACTAAATCAACCATGAAAGTTGAATATGGGATGAGATCTTCCTTTTGATCTATTCTTATATATTTGTATATAGTATGGGGACCAACTTACGACTTTTGTATAAATACTTAAGTTTTTTGTTTATCTTTTCAATGAAGTTCTTTTTGCTAATGTATGCTAGCTCTTCCATATTCATGTTTTGTAAAGCCATTAAACTTAATAATTTTATGTCATGTCAACACTATTTATTTGTAAGCTTACACATATCTATGTTTTAAATGTGAGAAATTCCTAAGTATTTTCCTAGGACTTTAATAGTAATATCTATGTATTAATATAATTAATAAACAATGAAGATGAGTCATCATATATACATTTAATACATATATTACATCACTATTGTTACTTGGAGAAAGAACCAATCATAAAAAATTCAATAGGATTAAAAATTTTAAACTTTTTGATTAAAATTATAATAAATCATCTCCATCAATTTTAATCTAATTATATTTAATTCAAATTAATATTTTTATGGATATACATAAATTTATCAAAAGAAATCATAAAAAGATCAATTAACTTAATATTTTTTAAGAAAATGTATTCTCAATTAAAACATGATGAATCATTTTTGTCATTTTTAATATGATTATATTAATATGCTAATACATTTTTGCAAAAAATATAATTAATAACTACTACTTTATTTTTGCATTTTTTTAAATTTCAATTGCTTATGAGTCCATGTATAAGGTGAGAGAGATTGATAGAAAAGTATGGGAATATAACAATATCAATTGGAAATATCCAATATCACAAACATAATGTGTAGATCAATTCATGCAATCCTCTTGCTTGTTCTTACATTGTGTTTGATAAATGGGTCGAGTTTTGCAGATGATGCTTCTAAATTGGTCTCTAACTCTACTTCTATCCATTTTGAACCTGACTAATATGTAGACATCAAAATTTTATTTATTTTCTTTTACAATGATGATATGGCTCCTAATAACCAAAATGTGAACTTGTTCTACAACAACAACAAAGATGGGGTTTATTTGCCACCTAAAAAAAGCTCAAAATTCAATGTAAATCCTTCATAATGTATTGGAATGGAAATTGTGCTTGTTTCTTTGCATATGATCCTAGCACAGAAGAAAAGCATCAAAAGATCTATTGGTTAATTAAAGAAGATAGCCTTTATCATAGTTCGAATAATAGTTCTGGGCAGAAAAGGAAAAGTTGGACATTCAAGAAATGTTAAAACCTCCAGTATCCCAAGTAAAATGATACTTTTTATTTTCGTATCGTCAATAAATGGTAGTAATTTATATCTAGCTAGCTTTCTTATTAATTGTGTTCAAAAGTTCAATTTATGAATTACCATTATATTAAATAAGTGATTGATAAATTTAAACTATTTTTTAAATAAGTTAATTAATAAAAATACGGTGATTGGTTTATGTGGTGTGGTATGTTTAGTTGGTTTTCACGAAAATGGACTTAAAATATGTGTATTTTATTTTAGTGAGGGGTATATTTAGAGGAAGTTGAGGTCCAGTTAGCAAAAATCTACTATTTTCCAAAGCTTTAAACATGCAGAAGCTCCTCCATCTCTCATCTTCTCACTTTTATCTCCTTCTTTATCTCAAAGTTACTCTTTTGTCTTTGGTGGCTTATGTCTTCTTCCTTAGAGCTTCTTTGACTGCCATGGAGTGGGTAAGCTCTCCTCATTCCGCCTTTGATCTCCTTGCTCCATTTCTTTACTTTTTTCCTTTCCTTGGAGTGACCCAAATTGGAGCCCTGGGTATGGTGTGTTGGTGCTATTGATTGTAGGAAATCCTTGGTGGATCTCAAGATTCTATTTCTCCATTCTCTTTGTCAAAACTTAGCTTGGGGAAAAAGCTTGAAAGGTAAGGGAAGCTTTAATTTGGTTAGGTTAATGTTTTGGTTGTGTGTTTAATGATTGAAATGATGATTTTTTTTTTTGTTTGTTGATGTCCATAAGCTTCGGTGAATCTTTGGACAAGGTTGGGCTGAGTAGGTATGCCATTAATGGCCATTGAACTTGCAAATTTGTAGCTCCTTTTTCATTTCAGCCCAACAATAGTTTGGTTCGCCTGGGCCAAAGTGTGGTAGGGTGAAGCATTAAGCTCGAGGGTTATTTCGAACCAGCTAGAATTGTGTTCTGGCTGGGCCAGAGCTTGACAGAAAGGAGAATTCTCTCCAGGGGTTTTGGCCTGACCAAAGTTGTGTTTTAGTTGGGCTAGACTGTGACAAAATAGAGCATTAAACTCCAAGAGTGTTTTAGCCCATCAAGAGGTTGTGTGATTGGGACATAAAAGTGATAGAAGGGTTTTAGCCAGACTAGAATTTGTTCAATTGGGCCAAAAATGTGATAGAATGGGTAACTTAGGTTTACAGGAGTTATGGCTGCTTATGGTTGTAGAAATCTGATTAGCCAAGGCGAGCTGGATGCTAGCTTGGGCGAATGGACATCTAAAATCTTGGAAAAATGACAATTTTGTCTTTCCTTTTGACTTTGTTTCTGGATCTAACAAACAACCATCAAAACCTACAAAATCATGGATGGATCTTTTATATTTAAACAAAAACATTAGTAAATGTACAATATAAGAAAACTATTACAATAGAAAGATAGGTGCTAACATTTTAATCCAAAAAATAACTGAAATATGGCACTTATCAACTGCACCATAAAGTTGGAAGAAGCCTTGATCAAACTCATTGAAGTGGTCATCACCAACCATAAAAGCACTAAAACCATGATAAAAGCACGAAGACTCAAATAGGGCAACTGGCCAAACAATTGAAAACCTCTTCAATTCGTTTTTCCACTGCCATCTAGGAGAACCCCAAGGGCCATTGCAAGGCTATTATCTCCACCATAGAGTTTTACATGGGAGGTGAAGAAGAAGAAGAGGTAGAAGAAAGCATCATGCTAGAGGAAGAGATGAAAACTAAAGCCAACCCTTCAACCCAGGGTATGCAATCCTTACTTAATCCTCCATTGTTTGATTTTAGCAAGCTAAGCATCCATAAGCAAGGAGACAATGAGAGGATGGCCGAATTCAAGAAATACATGGAGATGATATAGGGGAAGAAGGAGGAACCACCTACTGAAAAACTCACATAAGACGTGCTACATCAAGTAAGACCCACAAGACATTTGGAGGACAATGGATGTTTTTACCATCCCCATCACATTGGGTAATCTCTATCAACCATTCACTACTAGACTTAGGTGCGAGTTTCAACCTTATGCCTCATTCTTTCTCAGAGAAGATTAATCTTCTACATTTAAGGCATTGAAGATTTTCAGAATGAATAAGCTCACCAACAACAACATCATATAACACCTTGACTATCCACATGCCATACGTCAAGCTATTGATGTTAAAGAAGCGCTTACTAGGAGCCAAATTAGCATTCTAACTTTAAATTTTTATTTTTTCATTTTAAATTCATAGAATAATTTAAATTTAAATTTATTGCATTTTAATTCTTAGTATAGATTTTAATTTTAAGTTTGGAGTAAAAAAAAATTGTCTTAAAAAACAAGCCCCAATGGTCTATAAAGCGGAAATGCACAACATGAGGGTACCCATAGCCACCAACAACTGTGCCATTAACATGGT
Organism: Glycine max; assembly: GCF_000004515.6. Lineage (NCBI taxonomy): Eukaryota > Viridiplantae > Streptophyta > Magnoliopsida > Fabales > Fabaceae > Glycine > Glycine max. Next base: position 27,429,985 of record NC_016090.4, on the reverse strand, counting down.
GATGGATTCTCTTGCGGCTTCTCCCTACATGTCACCACTGGTGCTGCCAGACCCTATCATTGCCTATCGTAAGGGGAGTATGCAGCTTGTGTGGCATGGCCAATTGGCTTTGGGGACAATGCCAATGTTGGATAGGGAGGTGGCCATGCAACACAAGAAGAAGCTATGGAGGAAGACGCTGCACATGATGGTGGTAGAGATGAGGGCCATTGAGCTCTAGTGTAGTTTTTCTATCCCTCTTCTCTTTTATTGTTTTTATTTTTGTTTTTTTTGTTTTGATTTTTAATTGTTTGTTTTATGTTATGTTTGTTTAAGTATAATAGTTTAGGATTTATGTTTAGAAAGTATATTTTAGTTTTTCTTAGGAAACACATGACTCAACAACATCACCCCCACATAAAAAAAGAAAAAAATATTTGAACAAAAAGGTTTTGTGCTTAATTCATTTTTTGTATAGATGAACTCATATGCTAATTGCGAAAACCATTGAATTGCTTGAATGAAAAGTGTAGTGAGTTTGGCATGAACAATTGAAATCAAAAGATGTAACTTGTAGACCTAGCCCGATGAGTGAGTGAACCTTATATTGATACACATTGAGAGCACTGTTATTTCACTCACAATAGACTTTGACCGAGTCTCTTGTATATTGACTGCAATTGTGTGCATTGAAGTGATCAAGGCCATGTTTGCATGTTTAGCCTAGAACCAAAAAGCCAACCCTATATTGTTAATCCCTTGCACCATAATTTGAGCATATATTGATTTATTCTTTTCTAATCCCCTAAAGTTGAAAATATGTTATATCCACTACTACCCTTAACTTAGAAGTATGAAAGCAAAGGTCTAGGAATTGGGGAAGTCCTTAAGTTTGGAGTGGCAAAAATTACTACTTAAGGGAACAAAGTAAGAGTACCTATGAGCTTTCATGAGAACAAAGAAAAGTCCCCATTATTTCTTGAAAAGTTGAAAATGAAAAATGTGAATAAACTAGAAAAAAAATAAAGAGATGAGCAAAGTAAGGGGAAAAAAAAATCAAAGTTGAGGACAAGTAAAGTATGAATCTAATTAAAAAAATTAGGGCTACAAAGGATTTGTAGGAAGTGCATGAAAATCCAATGAATAGATTAAAGGCTTTCCTTCCTTTGAGTTATTGTTGAATATCTAGAAAAAACAATTTTCCTTGTTAGCCATGTGGAAGCAAAGCTTCATGATGAATCAAAAGTGATTCAAAGGTGTTTTGATGATAACAATGATGACAACAAGAAGCGATGACAAAGGTGATGAACAAAAAGCTCAAAGATCTAATCAAAGAAAATCTCAAGTGAATCAAGAACAAGTCAAAAGTTCAAGATAAGAATCAAGAAGAATTCAAGACTCAAGAAGAGAGTTTAGAGTCAAGAATCAAGTTTCAAGGTTCAAGATCTCAAGAATCAAGATCAAGACTCCAGACTCAAGATTCAAGACTCAAGAGAAGGCTTATTCAAGATAAGTATTAAAAAGTTTTTCAAAACTTTGAATAGCACATGAGTTTTTGACAAAACCTTTTACCAAAGAGCTTTTACTCTCTGGTAATCGATTACCATATTGTTGTAATCGATTACCAGTAGCAAAATGAGTTTGAAAAAGTTTTCAAACTAAATTTACAACGCTCCAAATATTTTCAAAAGGCTGTAATCGATTACAATGTTTTGGTAATCGATTACCAATGCTCTTGAACGTTGAAATTCAAATTTAAATGTGAAGAGTCACATCTTTTCACTCAAAAGCCTTGTGTAATCGATTACACTTATTTGGTAATAGATTACCAGTGACTGTTCTGAAAAAAATCTAAAGATGTAACTCTTCAAAAAGGTTTTGACTTTTTCAAATGGGTTTTAAGTTTTTCTAAAAGTTATAACTCTTCTAAATGGCCTTCTTGACCAGACATGAAGAGTCTATAAAAGCAAGACTTTGTTTTGCATTTCAAGTATCTTGAACACTTATTCATACAATCCTTTACAAGCCTTGAATCTCTTTGAATCTCTTTGAACTTCTTCTTCTTCTTTGTATCAAAATCTTTCTGAAGTTTTATGGTTTTCTAAACCTTGAAAACTTATGCTATTCATCCTTTTCATTCTGTTCTCCCTTTGCCAAAAAGAATTCGCCAAGGACTAACCGCCTGAATTCTTTTTGTGTCTCTCTTCTCCCTTTTCCAAAAGAACAAAGGACTAACCGCCTGAATTCTTTTGTGTCTCCCTTCTCCCTTGTCAAAGAATTCAAAATGACACAGTCTGAGAATTCTTTTGATTCTTCCCTTTCCCTAATACAAAAGTGTTCAAAGGACTAACCGCCTGAGAATTCTTTTGTATCCCCATTCACAAAGTATCAAAGGTTTAACAGCCTGAGATCTTTGTCTTAACACATTGGAGGGTACATCCTTTGTGGTACAAGTAGAGGGTACATCTACTTGGGTTTGACTGAGAACAAGAGAGGGTACATCTCTTGTGGATCAGTTCTAGTGGAAGGTACATCCACTAGGGTTTCAAAGAGAACAAGGGAGGGTACATCCCTTGTGGATCTTTGCTTGTAAAAGGATTTTTACAAGGTTGAAAGAAATCTCAAGGACCGCAGGTCACTTGGAGACTGGATGTAGGCACGGGTCGTTGCCGAACCAGTATAAAAAATCTTGTGTGTTTGTTTCCTTCTTCCCTACTCTTTTACTTTCTGCTGTGCATTTAATTTCCGCTTTTACTTTCTGTTAAGTTTCTCTTATACTCCTCATTCTCTTAACAATTTAGTAAAAGCCTTAGAAGAGTAATTTTTAATTAGTAAAGGTTTAAGAATAATTAATTCAATCCCCCCCCCATTTTTAATTATTCTGAGGCCACTCGATCCAACAAGTGGTATCAGAGCAGGTTTCTTGTAGGATGGCCTCCTCAAATCCCTTATTTCCTGAAGGAAATTCTATTCACAGACCACCCATTTTCAATGGTGAGGGTTACCATTATTGGAAAATCCACATGCAAATATTCATTGAAGCCATAGATCTAAATATATGGGAAATAATAGAATTAGGACCACATATACCCACTATAGTAGATGTAAGCACAAGCACTTCAACCCAAAAACCTAGAGATCAGTGGACAGAAGAAGATAGGAGAAAAATCCAGTACGATCTTAAAGCCAAAAATATCATCACTTCAGCCCTAAGGATAGATGAGTACTTTAGAGTGTCAAATTGTACTAATGCCAAGGATATGTGGGATACTCTCCAGTTAACCCATGAAGGAACCACATATGTAAAAAGGTCTAGAATAAATACCCTTACCCATGAATATGAGTTATTTAGGATGAATCCAAATGAAAACATTCAGAGTTTAAACAAAAAAAAGATTTACACATATTGTAAACCATCTTGCATCATTAGGAAAAGTTTTTCCTAATAAGGATTTAATTAATAAAGTCTTAAGATGTTTAAGTAAGGAATGGCAGCCCAAGGTAACTGCTATTTCTGAAAGCAAAGATCTCTCTTCCATGTCTCTTGCCACTTTATTTGGTAAATTGCAGGAACAGGAGATGGAACTTCAACGCCTCAATCAAAATGAAGAAAGAAATCTGAAAAGAAAAAGAGATGATGAAGACAAGGATGATCAAGATGACACAACACAAGAAAATGATAATCTTCCCAAAGAATGGAAAACTTCAAGAAATCATCCTCTTGACAACATCATCTGTGATATCTCAAAAGGGGTAACAACTAGACAATCTCTTAAAGATTTATGCAATAATATGGCATTTGTTTCATTAATAGAACCTAAAAACTTTAAAGAAGCTATTATAGATGATCATTGGATAATAGCTATGCAAGAAGAATTAAATCAACTTGAAAGAAATGATGTATGGGAATTAGTAGAAAAACCTTCAGATTATCCAATCATAGGAACTAAATGGGTATTTAGAAATAAATTAGATGAAAATGGTATAGTAATTAGAAATAAAGCTAGACTTGTAGCAAAAGGATGTAACCAAGAAGAAGGTATAGACTATGAAGAAACTTTTGCACCTGTAGCTAGATTAGAAGCCATTAGGATGTTATTAGCATATGTATCTATTATGAATTTTAAACTATATCAAATGGATGTCAAAAGTGCTTTCTTAAATGGTCTAATTCAGGAGGAGGTATATGTGGAACAACCTCCTGGGTTTGAAGATTCACAAAAACTAGACCATGTCTATAGATTAAAGAAAGCACTTTATGGCCTAAAACAAGCACCTAGGGCTTGGTATGAAAGATTAAGTAAATTTCTATTAGAAAAGAATTTTACTAGAGGGAAAGTAGATACCACCTTATTCATAAAAAGGAAGGATAATGATATCTTGTTAGTACAAATTTATGTTGATGATCTAATTTTTGGATCTACTAATGAATCTTTGTGCAAGGAGTTTTCTATTGATATGCAAAGTGAGTTTGAGATGTCCATGATGGGTGAGTTAAATTACTTTCTTGGACTACAAATCAAACAAACAAATGATGGGATCTTTGTCAATCAAGCAAAGTATTGCAAAGAACTCATTAAGAGATTTGGAATGGAAAACTCAAAACACTTGGCTACTCCTATGAATACAAGTTGTTATCTTGACAAAGATGAATCCGGACAACCTGTTGATCTGAAGCAATACAGAGGTATGATTGGATCTTTACTTTACTAATCTGCAAGTAGGCCAAATATTATGTTTAGTGTATGCATGTGTGCAAGATTTCAATCAAATCCAAAGTTTTCACATTTATTGGCAGTAAAAAGAATCATAAGATATCTATTAGGAAAAGTTAGTTTAGGATTATGGTATCCTAAGAATTCTTTATGTGACCTAGTAGGATACTCAGATTCAGATTTTGCTGGATCAAAAACAGATAGGAAGAGTACTAGTGGTACATGTCAATTCATAGGGTCTGCACTTGTTTCTTGGAATAGCAAGAAACAAAATAGTGTAGCTTTATCCACAGCAGAAGCAGAATATATTTCTGCTAGTAGTTGTTGTGCACAGATTTTGTGGATGAAACATCAACTATCTGACTATGGAATAGTATTAGATCACATTCCCATAAAATGTGACAACACAAGTGCCATAAACATATCTAAGAATCCAGTTCTTCATTCTAGAACCAAGCATATAAAAATTAGGCATCATTTTATTAGAGATCATGTTTTAAAAGGTGATGTTGTTTTAGAATTTGTAGATACTAAAAATCAACTTGCAGACATCTTTACAAAACCACTAAGTAAAGATACCTTCTATAACATTAGAAGAGAATTAGGACTAATAGATGTTAGTGACTTATCAAAATAAATCTCTATATTATTATATTTGAACAATTTATTATTTCCTTATTTGCATGGTTTGGTTGAACAAGTATGTTATTTGACTATGTGGATTTTATAAGTTAATATATTTATGATTGTTGCTTCATGGTTTTTTACTTCATGATGTAGTTGATATTTTTTTATGAATGTTGTATGAATGTTTAAGATATATTTGCATACTTTAAGTTTGATACGCACTTTGACTTTTTGTTGATGCCAAAGGGGGAGAGAAATAGGGATAAATCAAGAACTCACATGAGTAATCAATTTAATTTTAATATAAGCATAAATTCAAAAACAAAAGGAGAGCATTTATAAGAGTGATCGACTAGGAAAAAGTGTGTGTGTGTTTCTTGATTTCAGAAGTTGTCATCATAAAAAAGGGGGAGATTGTGGAAGCAAAACTTCATGATGAATCAAAAGTGATTCAAAGGTGTTTTGATGATAACAATGATGACAACAAGAAGTGATGGCAAAGGTGATGAACAAAAAGCTCAAAGATCAAATCAAAGAACATCTCAAGTGAATCAAGAACAAGTCAAGAGTTCAATATAAGAATCAAGAAGAATTCAAGACTCAAGAAGAGAGTTTAGAGTCAAGAATCAAGTTTCAAGGTTCAAGATCTCAAGAATCAAGATCAAGACTCAAGACTCAAGATTCAAGACTCAAGAGAAGGCTTATTCAAGATAAGTATTAAAAAGTTTTTCAAAACTTTGAATAGCACATGAGTTTTTGACAAAACCTTTTACCAAAGAGTTTTTACTCTCTGGTAATCGATTATCATATTGTTGTAACCGATTACCAGTAGCAAAATGAGTTTGAAAAAGTTTTCAAACTGAATTTACAACGTTCCAAATATTTTCAAAAGGCTGTAATCGATTACAATGTTTTGGTAATCGATTACCAATGCTCTTGAACGTTGAAATTCAAATTTAAATGTGAAGAGTCACATCCTTTCACTCAAAAGTCTTGTGTAATCGATTACACTTATTTGGTAATCGATTACCCGTGACTGTTCTAAAAAAATATAAAGATGTAACTCCTCAAAAAGGTTTTGACTTTTTCAAATGGGTTTTAAGTTTTTCCTTGTTAGCCAAGCTCCATTACAAGTCAAGAAAGTCCTTAGTGATATTTGCATACATTTGATATGTTGATTAACTTGAGATGAAAGTCAAAGTTGAATTGTGGCATCTTAAGTTGTGAATTGAGTGAAACACTTATGCAAAGCTAAGTCAAAAGCTTAAGAGTGAAACACTGAAATAACATATATCTCACTAGAAGGGGTGGTTGAATAGTGTGTTAGTCAAAATACAAAACCTTTCAAAAATGGAAGATGGTAAAATAATATTTTGTAAAACCCTCATCTAGTGACAGAGGTGGAATGTCATCTAATGAGTAGAAAGCTTGCCTTTTAACGGAAAACCTCGTGTGCAAGGTATGACAGTGATGGATAGTGAAATACTATTAATAAGCTAATGAAGAATAGTAAAAATACATAACTTTATACTGTTCACTTAACCTGAACTATGTCCAATTCTTCTTTACAAACTAGTAAAGGGTTCCACTAATCAACCTTCATTACAACAAGTATTCTTTCTTGTCATTTCTGGACTACAAGTATTCTCAATGCTACTCTTGGCACACCCCTTAGACTCCCCTTGAATCTAAGAACACCTAAGTATTATTTTGTCACTAAGTCACTCTTGGGTTTCACAAACAAAGGTTTAGGGTAGAATCAAGATTCATTTACAACACTTTAAGAGTCAATTTACAATCATGCTCTTATCTCTCACTAATACTTTGTATACACAGAGGATAAACTCATTTACGCTTAGTGTGTTTCTCAACTATTGTTTTTCTTTTTTCTCTTGTTTCTTAAATCAAAACTATTTTTCATTCTATGTACGTTCATTAAAGTCCTTCAATCCTTGATGTTGTATTTATAGGTAGAGAGACGTTTGCAATTCTGTAGAAGATCTTGGCAATGAATGTAATGACCATTGTGATGATTGATCCTTGTTTCCTGAATTTAGCATATGTTGTGTGTTCCTATTTGATACAATCAAAACTTCCATTTCTGTCATTTATAACTCAATATGACCGTTAATCAAATAAAAGGAAATGAAGGATGATTTCACATATATGTTCCTTTTTTAAAAAAGATCATATAAGGTGGAATAGATATATACTTGAAATAAATGATTGTTCCACTCATTGTTTGGATGCATTGGACTAGTGTTTCATTCTTCCAGTAGGCGAGTTATCCATTTGTGGATAGGTCTCTTCTAGTGTCGTTTCCAATCATCAATCCCATTGGCTTTACATGCAGTGAAGTAGTTAACAAAAGTTTATATCATTGTTTTCATCAAAATTGTAAGATATGTCTGGATCATCTAGTGATGGTTTGTCTAGTATCTAACAATCTTTCCTTTTTTAATGATGACAAACTGTATAAATTTTGGGCAGCAATATAGCAAGTATATATAAAAATAATAGTTGGTATGAATATTAACATATATCATAATGCAATTTGTGGTAGCTTTCAGCTCCCCCTAAGTCTAATATGTATGTGCATGAGTGAATGCAACATAGACACAGATATAGCTTTTAAAACACATTATTTTATTGATTGACTTGTGTTTACATAAAAAAAATTATTTCATAAACTTCTCCCCCTTTTGTCATTAGCAAAAAGATAGTGGGTTCGAAGGTGAAAGAAAGGATAAAGAGCATCATTATAGACCTCGAGTGAGAGTGGTGATGGTTGGGTTGATGGTGAGTGGTTTAGTGGTTGTGCAATGTTAGAGTGAGTGGGTGGAGGAAGTGTTTGAGAAATGGTTGTTTCTAATGGAGGGTCAAGGCCGAGTGTTTGGTTTGGATTAGGGGTTGGAAGGGTGGGTGGAATATGTACTAGTGGTGGAGGTTGGGTTGGTGGAAGCAACATGGGTGCAACAATAGCATTGAACAAACACATTTAAGCTAGTAGTAGGTTCAGGATGAGAGACTCACCGAGGCTACTAAATTGGGTAGCAATGGCTTGTTGCATGGTGCATCTTAACTTTTCATTTTCAGCCTTCTGCTTTTCAGTGAAGCTATCCATAGCCAATCCAATCATCTCTTTCTCTTCAATTTTTGTCACTACCTCTGGAGGAGCAAAGTTGATTGGAGTGGGTCTAGAGCTAGTAGTGTGGGCGATAATTGCATTTACATATTTAGAGGTTGATTCAGTTGGAGCCTTATCTGCCTTAGCTTTTGGTTCCATAGAAATTATTACTGGAGTTGTTTCAGCCACTTTAGGTGCTTTAGCAGTTACAACAATTGGTTTAGAAACCATCTTGCTGGGTCTAGTCTGTTAGCTTCAACATTAGCTTTCCTTTTGATAGCAGTTGTGCATCTGGCTATTGCATCATCTTTTTGTTTGGCTTCATTTTCCAGCCTGATATTCCAGGTCGCCTTATAATTAGCTCTTGAGCCTTTTGTAGATGATGAAGGCGTTGGATGCAGGCTTCTAACATTTCAATTGTTGTCTTACGGATGTCGAAGATGCAATGGCAGAAGATGGTTTGTAGAAGCAACAGGCATTTCAGAAAGCCATCCTCACGGTTCTTCGTGAAGTAGGCATTTGCATCATCAAAGAGGTAAACTTTGGTTTGGCACAATTCCTGAATGGAGTCCCTTTGTTGGGAAGCAGGCACATGTACAGAGTTGGAAGGGCTAGCGCCCTTGGTGTCATACCACATTGTTTGGTTCCACGAGGTTCTATCATCATCTGTGTCAAGCTTTCTTATGATCTTTTATCCTTGGAACAGGGTCTTCCAATCCCTGGAGTAGTTAACAAGCTCTGACATTTATTTTCTGCTAGACATGTCCTCATTGAAGTAGAGCTTGAAGCCTTTCTTCTTCCTTTCATCATAGTTGGGAAGTCTTGGGCAGACTTTGTAAGGCACCATCTAGATGTTAGTGTATCTAGTTGGATCGAGTGGCCTCTGAATAATTAAGAATGGGGGGTTGAATTAATTATTCCTAAACCTTTACTAATTAAAAAATTTACTCTTCTAAGGCTTTTACTAAATTGTTAAGAGAATGAGGAGTATAAGAGAAACTTAACAGAAAGTAAAAGCGGAAATTAAATGCACAGCGGAAAGTAAAAGAGTAGGGAAGAAGGAGACAAACACACAAGAGTTTTTATACTGGTTCGGCAACAACCCGTGCCTACATCCAGTCCCCAAGCGACCTGCGGTCCTTGAGATTTCTTTCAACCTTGTAAAAATCCTTTTACAAGCAAAGATCCACAAGGGATGTACTCTCCCTTGTTCTCTTTGAAACCCTAGTGGATGTACCCTCCACTAGAACTGATCCACAAGAGATGTACCCTCTCTTGTTCTCAGTCAAACCCAAGTTGATGTACCATCTACTTGTACCACAAAGGATGTACCCTCCAATGTGTTGACAAATATCTCAGGCTGTTAAACCTTTGATACTTTATGAATGGGGATACAAAAGAATTCTCAGGCGTTTAGTCCTTTGAACACTTTGGTATTAGGGAAAGGAAAGAATAAAAAGAATTCTCAGATTGTGTCGTTTTCAATTCTTTGACAAGGGAGAAGGGAGACACAAAAGAATTCAGGCGGTTAGTCATTTGTTCTTTTGGAAAAGGGAGAAGAGAGACACAAAAAGAATTCAGACAGTTAGTCCTTGGCGAATTCTTTTTGGCAAAGGGAAAAGAGAATGAAAAGATGAATAACACAAGTTTTCAAGGTTTGGAAAACCAGAAAACTTCAGAAAGCTTTTGGTACAAAGAAGAAGAAGAAGTTCAAAGAGATTCAAGGCTCGTAAAGGATTGATTGAATAAGTGTAAAAGTATATTGAAAAGCAAATCAAAGTCTTGCATTTATAGACTCTTCATGTCTGGCCAAGAGAACCATTTAGAAGAGTTATAACTTTTAGAAAAACTTAAAACCAATTTGAAAAAGTCAAAAACCTTTTGAAGAGTTACATCTTTTGATTTATTCAGAAACAGTCACTGGTAATCGATTACCAAATCAGTGTAATCGATTACACAAGGCTTTTAAGTGAAAGGATGTGACTCTTCACATTTGAATTTGAATTTCAATTTTCAAAGGCACTGGTAATCGATTACCAAAACATTGTAATCGATTACAGCTTTTTGAAAATAATTGGAACGTTGTAAATTCAATTTGAAAACTTTTTCAAAACAATTTTGCTACTGGTAATCGATTATAACAATCTGGTAATCGATTACCAGAGAGTAAAAACTCTTTGGTAAACATGTTTTGAGAAAAATCATGTGCTACTCAATTTTTGAGAAAAACTTTTTATACTTATCTTGATTAAGCCTTCTCTTGGTTCTTAAATCTTGAGTCTTGAATCTTGATCTCGATTCTTGTCTTGAATTCTTGAATTGCTCTTGATTCACTTGAGTTGTTCTTTGATTGATCTTTGAGCTTTTTGTCATCACCTTTGTCATCATCTTTTGTTATCATCATTGTTATCATCAAAACTCCTTTGAATCACCTTTGATTCACCATGAAGCTTTGCTTCTACATATCTGTTGATATGGAGTCTAGGGGGATATGTTGTTGCTTGGTTCGATACATACATTTGCTTTAAGATGCCTCCTATCACGTCTAGTTCTTGCTTGGAGGGTCTTAAACTGGAAGGATGGTAGGGAGTGAATCTGGTGTGAGAAGTCCAGATCTGTAACTCCTTGGACCATAGTGGTTGAGGAGTTGGGTTCTCCTTTGATGGATCCATGTTGGAGATTCTCGCAGGTGGAGTTGGTTGGGATGCCTTCGTAAAATGATGGCTGGTTGCTTGCTTCTACTTATCCACAACCTATTCAGGTGATGGTCGAGTGATTCTGGTGGTACCATTTGGGAACCACTGAGGACTTATCTTGACCAGGTTGGGATACATTAGTCTCTTTTAGAAGGGGACATCCAGAGATACTGTGGCATCTAGTGGTATGAATATACTCATACCTCATCCATTAAGGTGTGGTGACTACCTCTTATTGTCTATGAATTGGTTCCATATGTGGCTGGTGGATGATGTCTTCTTCAGAGTAGCAGTTTTGTTGATTCCTAGTGAGGAATGCAATAGCGAGCTTCCTACAAGCATTCTCTTCCCTTGTTTGTTGAACCCAAGGTGTCCAGTTTCTTCTCCATGTTAATCCAATTACTGAGAAACTGGATGTGGTGATTGGAGAGATAGGTTCCCTGGACTGTAGTGGTGGTGGACTGGATGGTTGTGGAGTGGGAGTTGGTGTTGCCTCGTTATTAGACAAACTAGAGCCGTTAGAGGATGGGATCTTAATGGGTTCCTTAGGTGTGAAGGACTTGCGTCCAACTCTTGTCTTTCTTTTCTTTGGAAAAAAAGAAGGGATCATAGGTTGGTTAGGCTTCTTTTGTACAACAGGTTCTTCTTTTCGCTCCCTTGGAAAGATCAGAGGACCTTCATCCTCTATTTCGCTTATATCCCTCAGCTTTTGAGCTTTTGTAGCTTGCTCAGTGAGTTGTCCTACCTCCTTCTTGCTAAAGTGGTTTTTGGATGGGTCCATTGGTACTGGACTAGACAAAAGGGTCTAGACTCCTCATGTCTTTTCTTGGTATGTTGCTCCATGGAAACAATTTCTTCTTCCTTTTCTTGGTGTTGGGTTTTTTTTTTGGTCTGAACATTGCCCTGCTATTCTCTGAGAATGCTTTGAACCTTTTTAGCAAGTCCAAAGGTCTCTAGAGCTTTGTCTTCATCAGCCATGGTTCTGGCCAGTTTCTTCTGCCTCCTTTGTTGGATGTTATCCTGATCAATAGGGTAATGAGCCTATTTCTTTTAATGTCAACCTTCATTGGCTTCAGGTTGATAGCACTAAAGTATAGCTATCTGGCAATGAATGTTCCCTTGCTGATGATGGAGTTCTTGGAGTCCTCGTTTAGTCTCTCAAAGACACGAAAATGCCATGTATTCCTATAGGAATTGATTGATGAGGGCAACATAGAGGATGTCATCCACTCCTCTCGAGGTCTTCATGTCCCTTAGTAAAGAAATCTCGTCCATCAAATGGAATAGCACAAATTTGTGTAGGTTAGACACATACTCTTTTGAACCCATTTTGTGCATTAAACTCTTTTGAGTGATGTTGGACCATATTTTGGCAACTTCACACAAAAGGTTATATCGTACCTTCTTCTTCCCATCTGCTTCCTTGAAGTTTTTCCCATAAATGCCTTTAGGATGTGGATCTCATGTTTTCTCCCAACCTTCCTAGTTGTGCTTCCTTTTCTAATGCACCCTGTGACTTGTGCAATAGTGTCCATGGACAACATGACCTCTTTTCCAAGAACCTTGGACATAATGGTCTTCTAGTCCTTCATCTAAGCATTCCTCGAGAACACTATGATAAGCTTTAGGTATATCATCTGAGGGTTGTTGAAATAACCGTGAATTCTGCAGAGAAGCAGAGTTCATTGTATGTTAAGGTCGAGGCCTTCCAGCATATTGATGTTGAAGTAGTGCTCGACGTGAATAGTAGGTTCTCCATCAGGGTGAATGGAGGTTGTGTCAGTGGTGATAATGGTGGTTGCAGAAGCAATGTTTTCCCTGGAGTTTGACATGGTTTTGGAGAGAGGAGAGACTAGTGTTTTAGAAAGGTTTTCTTGAGAGAGTAAATATTGTGAAGATGAATCATTTCCTTGATTTCTTAGAGTTTATAAAGGGAATATGGGTGATTTTCCCTAGGCTTTTGAAAAGTATTTAATGTGGCCTGTTAATGAAGGGTCGCTCAACCATCAAAATGTCATATTTTAATAAGATATAGGGTTTTCAAAATATCCCTTGTTCACTTGTAGTCGTCCAGTCATGCATGTATGTATGGCCATTGCATGATATGTCCTTTGGATGCAAAATATGACTTGTCACACATTTAGACACTAATCATTCCTTTAGTAAGGCCATTTTGAGTTGATCTCTTAACAAAATTAACCTTTCTTCAGTAAGGGGTTTTGTTAAAATGTCAGGAAGTTGACTATTAGTGGGTACAAACTATAGTTTCATTGTTCCCTTCAGAATATGGTCCTTTGGAAAGTGGTACTTAATTTCTATATGCTTGACTCATGAATGTAGAGTAGGGCTTTAAGGATACTTATTGCAACTTTATTATCACAATAGATAAGGATGTTTTATTCATATATAATATAGTCTTCTGGTTGGTTCTTTATCCATATCAGTTGAGTGTAGCGGCTTGATTCTGATATGTATTTTGCTTCCATAGTGGATACTGCTACCACTTTATTTCCCACACCAGGGATATCCAACAAGGTCATTGCACCCCCCATGTACATACACAACATACATCATCACAATGCATTTTCAACATCATCAACATTTCATCTCAATGTCATTATCAACATCAACATCATCTCATCTCAATATCATTCTCAACATCAACATCGTCTTATCTCAATGACATTATCAACAACAACAACATCATCTCATATTAACATAATCATCAATAACAACATCAACTCATTAACATAATCATCAATAACAACATCATCTCATATCAATATTATCATAAACATCATCGTCACCTCATATGAATTAATGTCATCAGTAGCAATATCATCAATAAGTCACATTCCGCATATACATACATATATAGTTAATGCCAGAGATTCACACTCCCCAGGCCTTCAGACAACACAAGTTTAAAAAAAACAATAATGTCATTTATTAATAATATATGTGTCACATTCCATTAGTCAAAACATTGTTTTTCTTGAAAACCAGTATGCAACAGGGACAAGCATACATCCTTATAGTTAGGTTCTCTGACCCAAACTATGGTATCAAAAGCCATAAATTATAGTAAACTCCCCTCACCTAGTGTGAGCTCTACGTCAATTCCTCTTTGCGTCGCTCAGAGACCTCTCTCGTTCACATTCTTCAGTCCAAATGCAAGGTTCTATATACCAAATTAAAAAAATTTGGTATTGATTTCAGAAATAAGGTTAATGACAACATTCGGGATTAATTACCCTTGTCAAAATATAAAGGGCTAAGGGGGTGCTTCGGATGTTAATAAAAGGAGACATCATTTTGAAATTTTGATCACGCCAATGTGATCGGAGTTCAGTGAAGGTCACGAAAATAACATCCAATTCATAAAAAGATAACTTTTACAACGTCTCATTTTCAAGGGTTCTTCAAAGGAAGTGTAAAAACACCTCATTACAGTACCCAAAACACAAGAGACACTAAGATAAACTCAAACTAACTAAGAGAAAGTCTTAAAAGTCAAGATTACCTCAAAAAAGCTATGAAATAAAGGATTGATGGATTTTTCTCCACCGAATCCTTGAGGTAGATTATGAGGATTCCGCTCTGATTAAAATATTCCTCTTGGTGTGAGGGTTCGGCGGCAAGCAACGACGGCTCATGGTGGCCACCGTGGTCGTGGGTGGTGGAAAAGGTGTCAGGGTTTGGGTGGGCATTTGGAGAGGAGGAGAGTGAAAAAATCATGTTTTTTACATTGAAGAACATATTTATAATCTGTATATCTCGCTTAGCGAGCTTGTCTCACTAAGCGGGAGTTCACTTTTCATGCTTAGCACGATAATTCATGCTGAGAGTAACTTCCTTTGCGCTAAGCGCGACAATTCTCGCTCAGCGAAATTCCCTCTCGGTTGGAATTGCGTTTAGTGCGCTAATTCTCGCTCAGTGCAATTCCCTCTTGGGTTGGAATTACACTTAGCATGCTTCTCACGCTAAGCAAGAGATCAAAAGTTGTTATTTTCAAAATCCCAACAGTCAAACTATGAACAATTGTCTTAGGAACATCCAACCAGAACTTGAAGACGATCCAATGGTTAACGAATGCAGGATCGCGATTTTTACTGAAATAGGTTTAAGTAAAATTTGAAATCTCATAATTTCAACTTAGCTCAATAAACTCCACATAACTCAAAATCCACATGAAGCAAATCACGCATGACTAATTCAAGCCATACCTCAACTCATTCAAGTCAACCATATAGTCAAATAACACGATAAATACAATTAAACATCGATTTATAATTAGCAATATTTCAAGGTGTTACAGGAGATACATGGAGAAGAAGATGAAGAACAAGGAATTAAAGTGAATTGATTGAACAAAAAGATAAAGGAAGTTGCTCTTGATACCACATGATGTAGCTCCATATGGAGCTTGTAGGCCTTGGATCTTTTTCATCAATGGGGTCCTTTGCTTCTTGAAGATCAATGATAATGGAAGGGAGAAGGAAGAAAGATGATTGGAGATGCCACTTCAAGGAGAAGATGAGTCAAGAACAAGCTCACCACCATAGGAAGCCATGACTAAGAGCTTGAAGGTAGGAGAAGATGAGTGGAGGGAGAAGGAGAGAAGGAACATGAAATTTTATGTCTCAAATGAGGTATGAACTTTGAAGTGCAATTCACAAATGATTAAAGTTGAAAAAATGCACACACAAGGTCTCTATTTATAGCCTAAGTGTCACACAAAATTGGAGGAAAATTTAAATTTCTATTCAAATTTCACTTGAATTTGAATTTGAATTCGTGGAGCCAAATTTGGAGCCAAAAATTCACTAATTATGATTAGTAAATTTTAGCTATGGTTTAGCCTACTAATCCAAGATCAAGTCCAAGATTCTCCACTAACTGTGTGCTTAGGTGTCATGAGGCATATAAAGCATGACGGACATGCACAAAGTGTGACTATATGATATGACAATGGGGTGTAGCAAGCAAATGCTCACCTCCCTCTTAGAAACGTCCAAAATTTAATTGGATTGGGCTTCTTCCAATTCAATTAAATTTCTCTCCCAACACACACATCAAATAGTGCACTTAATACATGTGAAATTACAAAACTACCCCTAATACAAAAACTAGTCTAAGTGTCATTAAATACAAGGGTTGAAAAATCCTACATTACTAAGGTACCCTCCCTACACTATGGAGTCCTAAATACAAGACCCAAAAATAATGAAACCTTAATCTAATATATAAAAAGATAAGTGGGCTCATACTGAGCCCATGGACCCAAAATCTATCCTAAGGCTCATGAAAACCCTAGGGCCTTCTCTTGCATCTTTGGCTCAGTCTTCTTGGAATCTTCTATCCAATGTCCTTGGGGAGCATGATTGGATCAAAAACCGTCTTACAAGGGTAAAATTTCTAATATGGTTTTTCAGAGAACCGTCTTAGAATGTCTTTTCTTAAAACAAAAAAAAGTTAAAAAATTTGAAAATTCTAATATGGTTTTCACAAAAACCGTCTTAGAAAGTAGACATTCTAAGATGATTTTTCAGGGAACCGTCTTATAATGTGTTTGTTTAAATATTATTTTTAAAAATTAAATATTCTAAGATGGTTTTGTCCTAAAATCCGTCTTAGAATTAATTTTTGTAAAAATATAATAAATTATTTTCTGCACTATTTTTAATATTTTTTATCTTTTAATTATTATTGTAATGTAAACCACTTATTATTTTATTTCAACATGTCATTATACATTGATATTAAAATATCACACTAACTACATATACAAAAAAAGTTAATTTCAAAAAATTAAAAAGCACAAACAGGAACGACAATGTCTACTTTTATGCTAGTTTCATAAAAAAAACTTACAACTTTATCTCATGATTATAATTTTAACAAATCCTCCACCAGTAGAAATAACAAGTTGATGCATCAGGGATAGCTTATGTAGCACCTCAGTCTAAAATGGTAAGATGGGAAGCGAAATGATGAATGCAACAACAGAACCACAAAAATAATCAAGAACAATTCATGATACTCTTATAGTCTTATATCAAGACGGAAACCTTGTTTGATGTAAATGACAGTTAAGTCATTTAAAATGTTACTCCCATCAAACATTAGTTATGTTTAGAAATTGATCCTTTTAACAATTTATTATTTAATCATTTAATTACTTATTTATTCATCCCTTTAACTAGACACATACTATTCCATATTTAATCAATTATGCTTATACCTTGAATAAACACTAAAACTTTCATGAAAAGATTAACAAGCTCTAGGGTTGTTAATAATGATTTCGGCACAAATTGTCAAAATTAGGGGGCGTAAATTTGTTAAACACATAGCATAAATAGTATAAAGGAATCAAACTACATAACAAAACTAAAATTTTAACTAGTGGTCATTATCTTTTTGTTTGTGTCTCACTCCTGGTGTCTGGATGCATGTGTTGGTAAGGAAAAGTGAGAGGTGTCTATTAGTACTGGCTATAGTAGGGCCGTATGGACCCATTTATAATGGTTGTGTATGTAAAAGAGAAGAAGCTTATTCTGTCAGTTTTTATAAGCTCATAGGTTCTGTTCTGGGCAAGTTAAAAGTGGAGGACATCATATATATATATAAAAAGAACCCAAATGAGTATCAAACAGACCCGCTTCCCATTTTAGATAATAAAACTTGATTAAATTATTGAAATTAAGTAATGTACCTGAAGTGTAGATAATATTGCTGATGCCAAAGCCACTCTCAGTTTATAGGTGCTGCTTTTGTTAACACTATCAAGCTTAAACTTGATTTGCCATGTGGATCCTTGATATGTGTTATCATCTTTCTTTTTGAAAATGGGTAGCAAAAATGTAGAAATTAAGTAATGATTGGCCACATATTAATGATAATTTTGTAAAGCAAAACCCATTATGAAACTATCTCTACCTGGTAACTTGAGCAAAGAACCAATCTTTGGTGTAGTCACTAACACCAGTTGTGTAGATCAAGTCTTTGTCAGGGTATAGTTCTGCATATCTCTCCCATAACTCATATTGCCTAAAATTGCCAAATAAAATCCACTACAAGTCTATATCAATTATATAAACCCCTTCTTTCTGTTACTAAAAATGTTAAATGAAGTTCAACAAAATAACTAGAAAATATACAAATTTGTTCATAAAACCTGTTCACCTCAAAATAAAATTCATAATACTTGAGAGAAACTATTGAAAATAGCATGACCTTTTTGTCCAAATCCAGCAATCAAGACTTCATCCTAAACAACCATGGCCACACCCCATGTTACACAACGGATACAAATAACAATTTATCAAAGAAACTCAAGTTGTTTCCAGGAGTATAAAAAAGATAATAAAACTAGCAAACATGGACAAGCACTCGCATGCTCTTCAATGTAGTTCAAGCAACCATCATTAGGGACAAAAGCGGCAATCTTCTTCCAATTCTTGATAAGTTGAACCCTGACACAATTTGGAATGGCAGAGTTGGGCTGCTTAGCCTCAATACCTCTGCAAATAGAAAAACACCTTAATTTCTTAAAACTGTATACTCTAACCAAATCAAATAAATATTCCAGTGAAAGATATACAAATCAAGTTAACCTAATAATCTTACATCTTTTCAAGGCCAATTCCCTTGGCATAGGATGAACCAGCAAAAGGTTTCTTCCATTCAATTCCAAGATGGGATTTCTTGTATGACTTGTCAACCCACCTTTGCCTCCTGCTGTGGGACTTGAGCCAGATTCTATAATTTAAAACTATGCACAAATTAATTATACATTTTATTCTAAAGCTCTTGTAAGCTATTATTTTGAGACTAACTACGCTAAGTTTGAATAAACTTCTTATAATAGGAGAAAAAAAACAAAAAAAAAAACAAAACCAAATAATCTTCTTAAATAAAACCAAATAATTTTAATTTTTGAAAGAACTTTATTTTATTTTTTCTTCTATAAATACTTATAAATTTCCATCTTTGTAGGTCAAGAAATTTGGCTTATCCTTCCAATTGGTTGTCCACATTTCCTATATATATATATATATATTCATGTCCCACAATTGAATAATAATTCAGCACAAAAAAATGACAAAGAGAGAAAAATATTATAGCTAGAATCATTTAAAGAGAAACTCATCATATAATAATCCATGCCCTTTGATCGATGTGTGAAAAATTTTACATTAATAACACGTGCCAATTAAAATACTCAAAAAAATGAATGTGAAGAATTTAGTTTAATATAAACAAACAAACAGTACTTCAACTTTTCATTGCTCTAATATGGTAATGGTTAAAAGATTTAAACTATTTTTATGAAAAATTATAACATTTAATGCTACTAATACACATTCTACCATTTTTTAATAAAAATAATATTTTCTTATTCCTTAATCATTTTCCTAAGTTAGCAAAACTATTTTCTTGAAAATTGTAATAATGAGTACTAAGATGTATTGAACTGTGTGTAAAGGTTTGGCTTACTTAAGCGTTAAGCGTGTGGTTTTACATTCAATATCTGATTTATATATGTGTGAAAAAGAAAATTGGAAGAGGTTTCTACTTTAACGCTTAACTTTATTTTGAGAGACTGATCTATTACCTATCAGGAGAAAGAAAGAAATCCTCAGGGAAACTCTAAAAAAAATTATAACTTAAATTATCAAAGAAAAAAAAGAGCCTTCAACAAACTTAATTAGGGGCTAGTATCTATTTATAGATTCTTATATGAATATATAAGAATTAATTTGTTTAATGTTATAAAAAAAATATGAATATTTTAAAACTAATGGCATACTAAGTTGGAGATTTAAAAATTAAATGTATTGTAAGAGCATTATCCTACTTAAACAAGAATGAAGAAGACACTGAAATAGGCATAGAAAGACAGGAAATAATACAAGAGGTAAGTAAGAGCTTGTAATAAATCAACGAGCATTTTGGTTAGATTCAAATCTTCGAGTTTAGGTACCTCATATGCAGTATGCAGTATGCAGAATCATAACATACAATTTGAGCCAAACTAACCAAGAAATGATACTTTAACTACCAAGGCGCAAAAGCATAAATCTTACCAACAACTTTTTCCCTTTATGATCCTCCTCTCACAGAGAAAGTGCAATTGCATGGTCAATGTCTTCTTTCTCAATATCTGTCAAATCATCCTGCTTTCAATTTGTAACTATTACAAATGCAATATATCTGCTGAAAAGTCCCTTTTAAGCAGTATAAAAAATCCCCTACACAAGAACTCAGATATACTTCCAAGTCTTAGACTTTTGATTTGTAAACAGAGAGATTGCAAAGGAGTTCTCAAAATTCAGATAACAATATCATTATTTAAGGTCCAATAGTTCCATTCATGATTAACAGTTAAGTTCATAATTCACTGGTAATTGACTATATGAAGATTTTGAGGATTTACTGCATTTTGCCATTATGATCTTGGTGTCTAATTGGTTTTCATCCTTAATCTTTAGAAAAGGGCGCATAACAAGACTTTCAACAAAATGACAATTAAAAGACAAGGTTGTTATAATTGTTAGCAGCAAATGCATTCATTCTCTTGACTGACATGCTTGCACAAAGTTTGTGACATATCCTGCATAGTCTTATCAGACATTAACCTTGATAGCCAATTCAGATAGGCTGGGGTGAAAATTACGACAAGTTTGTCATTGAATAAGGCCTCAAAGATTATGGTACCAAATCCAAGAAATGCATTACCTTGGAATTAAAAAGTTACTGTCAAAGAAATGCACTACCTTGGAATTAAAAAATTACTGTCATTTTCTTCAACTAAATGGACAGAATGCACTCTTCCACTTCATGTGACAACTGTCACTTGCAAACATGATATGAACATTAAAAAAGCAAAAGAACTTATAGCTATGAGAAAATCCATGTTGCTTTAATACTCAAAACCAGTGTAAATTGATTACACGGTCAAAATGAAAATGTTACATATACAACTTTCAGCAGATATTGACTATTACTATTTTCAGAAGGCAAATATGCCACACTTTATGTGCAAGTTGTGCCCCATGTGCATTTCAATATAATGATAAAGCATAAAGAGGTTAACCTGAAATAGATATGGTTCCAAGGAAGTAAAGAACACATTTCTCGACATAAACCAACAAGAAATGCCTGATAAAAAAATCACACAAGTGATTGTCTAACAATCAAAATTAGCAATGTCGATTTGGTGCTTACTCACACCTCAAGTGTGCAACCATTCAGCAAAGCATGTTAGAATGATTATTGTGAACAAAAAATACCACCAATCCCTGATTCACCCTGCTACATCTCCTTCCAGTGTTGCTCTACTAATGGATCTGGACTCTTTAATATTCTCCTCATTTGCCTATTTACATAATTATAAAGCATATATATGAGTCAAATGAACAAGTAAAATTAAAAAACAATTTACCATAGGCAAAATCTTATTTGGTCACCTGTCTTGAGCATGTTGAGCAGGGAATGTAGGCATAAATTCGTTAGACTTCGGAAGGGGAACTTCACGAAACCACTCATGGTTTAGAGCTTCTTCTCCTGTGATCGGCCGTGTATATTAATGATAATAACTCATATTCTTAATAAACACTGAAACCAATTACTATTTACTAAATTAAGTCAAGCGGTGTGAATTATTTACCTTTTCAGGGTCATAAGTTAGAAGCTTGTTCAACAAATCAAATCCAGAATAAAAAAGAATTGGTGATCCAGTGAATGATGTTACAGGAAATTTTTTGTGCAGGAGATTATACCTGAAAGGAACATTCTGGTGATTAATATAAACTAATAAAAGTTGAGTAGAAGTAACCAAGAAAGGCCAAATAGCCAGACTAGAACCACCCAGAGTTGAAAGCCTAGGAAAACAGTGACAAAAAATAAGAATAGGGGAACTAAATAGTAAAATTCTTAAATAAAGGAAATTATAAATACTTACTTATTTTTTACAAAATTGACCTTGACTCGAGGTAATTTTGAGAACCCAGGCCAAATTGTTTCATTTGGTGTGCCAAGAATTCTGAAAATCTGAAAGTAAATTAATAAATGTTAATAGGCCTACGCCGCTTAAAGAGGCACAAAATGTAGAAAGACCAAAGTGAGAGCAAGAACTTATCCACTACAAGTCTAAAATGGCGTTAATGCATACCTTGTCAAGTTGTTCAAATTCGGTCTTCCCATTAAGCAGTGGTTCCTTGGACAATAGCTCAACCATTATACAACCCAGAGACCACATGTCAATGGTTGTTGAATATTGTTTTGTCCCAAGAAGAAGTTCAAGAGCCTTGAAAAACAACTAGATAACCATTATTAACTAAATGATCTCTTCCATTGCAAGGGAATGATGTCCGAGACATTCTAAAATACAAAGTAAAATAAAGTCAAATGCCACTAATAAAAGCAGCATCACAATGAAAGGACAGACTTCTGAGAGAATGTTTAGAAAAAGGATACAAGAATATATAAATATTAACATTCAAAAGACAAGATAATTATACTGGAAAAAAAGTTCTTGGAGAATATTATCAAATTAAGATTAAGTTCTACGACAATGGAAGCACCATATCCACACAACACATGAAAAACTATACCTTCAAATCAGACTCCACCATAGTTTCATAATAGGTCTTAAGAGTGCCATAATGCAGGCAAAGGAACTTCAATGGCTTAGGAACTGATCGAAGTCATAGAGCTCGTGGAAGTTCAAATTTATTGCCTACAACACATAACCATAAATTCCAATTTCAAAAACACATTCAAAACTAGAATAAATAGCCAAAAATTCCCATTCAAATCAAAATTTGTTCAGTTTGAGCATAAAACTAGGTTTACCTTATGCTCTCGAGTGCAACCTTCTGCAATCCCTGGTCAAGATCCTAAAACCTCTCCACATACAACTCCAGTTGTTGCTTCAAAGCCAAATCCTCATCGAACTGCACAAATTTCCACAGACACAATTGATTTTTCGAGCCTGAGAAAGCTTACTAGAAATTTAAGTTCTGGAACGAGTGAAAATTTGAAGCAAGGATTTTGGACTCACTAGATCTTCATTTTTTACCTTCTTCTTGGTAATGGCATTGGTGTTGGCATTGGTGTCGGCGCGATTAGGATCAAGCACCATTGGAGAAATTGGAAAGCCTAAAAGTGAGGAATGAAAGGGGATTGAACTATACGATGGAAGTTAAAAGAAAATTCCGCGAGTAGAAGAAAGTGTTGTTGGTGCCAGGAATAAGAAAACCAAGGGAAGAAGAATACATTTTGGGATAACTAAGAGAGAACTTAGTTGTGTCATGGTCCATGACAAAGATGAGGCAAAGAAGCGTGAACATGAGAAGGAACGTGCCCGCTGAGATCACTGATGGAGAGGTGGCCTTGGTCCCTCATGCAACGGCTTGGGAACCTAGAGGGGGAGTCGAAGAGTGAGAGGAGACAAAATAGATGGAGCGTGAGAGTGTAGATGGAAATATTAAACATATTTTAAGACGATTCGTAAAAACCATCTTAGAATGACAATCTTTCAAGACGATTTTTAAAAAATCATCATGATTATATTTATTTACAAAATTATCATTGTATCATATTCTAAGATAATTTTCCATAATCATCTTAAAATATGTGTTGTAAAATATAATTTTTGCAGTAGTGCGACCAGAACATGGGAAAATGGAAAACTAGTGTCCATTATGCAATTAACTCTACAAGCATATGGCTTCCTGATTTAAAGGAATTACATTGAATTAGAAAAGTCGTATCTTATTACAATGTTCTTGTCTCTATTGCTCTAGTAGAATAACACTCGTTGATCAATCCCTGCGACCACTACATCTTCTTCATTGGAACTTAAATTTGTGTTGGAAGTAAATAATAGAGCTAACACTTCATGCTAATGATTGACCTTCATATGCTAAAAATTAGATAAATCCGCCTGTGTGCATGTATGAAAATATCCCATGGAAAATCAAAATATATATTTTCATTTCCAACTCTACCATCTTCTAAATTTCACTCGGACAATACTACAATAATAATACTCGGTAAGGCAGTAACCTTCTCTGGTCATATACTTTAATATCATCTTCAAATTTAGCTATAGAAATTTCCACAACAACAAGACGACACCAACTTTATTTACAATATTATCAAAATATTTTTTTGAAAATATAAAGGCATGTTCTGCACACCAATACTCTTTGAGAATAATAAAGATTTTAGAAACTTCAGTCCTTTGAATATCCAAAGATGGTTGGTTAAAACTGTAGTTAGAATACTTGTTATAAAAAAATACACATTTTCTTGGATTCTATTGCATCACACATTGTCTAGCCACCATAAGGCATGGCACAATGTGAAATGAACTCTTAGCAAGATTACACTTAGGAATGATATTAATGAATTTATCCCTTATATCTATGAAACATAGGATATTTCCTCCTCTCTCCAAGAAAAAAGTAGGGAAATCCTAGATTGAGACTTTGGCATGCCGAGTAAAAAATGGTTGAAACATCTACTATTAACAAAATCATGATGGTCTTGCCAAAAGGAAATATACTCGAAAGAATTACACTTCTACGATACTTAGGAACACCTATGTTAGAGACCAAGTGCCCTTGCCATATACCTGCATCTCAAAAATTAAACACCTTTAAAAAAATTAAAATGCATGCAATGCAGCCACAAAACAAAGTAAGCCTCTTCCACATTTGAAGCCTCAAATGGAATCACAAGCATAGTAGTAACACCTACCTCACGTGTGATCTAATTCTGGCTTTTGATTTAATGATTTGTTTCCTAAATTACCAATGATTAAGTTAATCTTGTAGTTACTAATTATGATATTAAAAAATGTTCCATTATGATCTCTTGAGTGAAAATATTCAATTACACATTGTTAATTTTGAACTCAAAAGGATGAGCAGTGACTCACGCAAGCAAGGGACACTAGGCAACACAAAATTATGGTTTCACCACCCGAGTTTTAGTTATTTGAAGTTTGAAACAAAAATCCCTAGAAACTTCGCATTAACTATTTTTAACAATGTTACAATTCCTCTCTTTCTGGAAGTATAGAGCTACATAACTTACTCTTTGTTGTTTTGAGGGAGTGAAAAGGAAGGAAAAGAAAAAAACCAAATGCCACAATTGTCAAACTCAGAGAGAATGGGGTAAAAACTATGTGTTCTCCTTTAGAGAATTCTCATTTAAATAGTATGATACAATCTGATTTCTAGCCTTGAAGTTTGCTAGAAAGCTATAAATGGTAACCTACAACTGGACTAACTAATTAAGAATATAATTACACAATTACAGCTATACAATCATGCAAGATATGCTTGTTTAAAGGGCCAACAAATATGCACAAATAATGCCAAATAATCTTCCTATCAATTCTATTGACATCCTCCCTCAAATTGATGCTTGTGAATCTATAAGCATCAATTTACTGACTAGGAAATTATGTCATTGTTGTGTCAAAGATTTGGTGAGGACGTTAGCTAGTTGAACAAATGTTGAGACATGAGGCTGAGTGATAATTCTGTGGTCATAGGCTTCCCTGATTTAATGGCAATCCACCTCTATGTGCTATGTTCTTTCATGTTATGCATGATTTGCTACAATCTGTATCGAAATTGTATTATCAACATACAATGGAGTTAGTGTTGTTTGTGAATAACCAAGTTTTGAAAGAAGGATCCATAACCAAACAATCTCAGAGCATGTTGCAGACATGGACCGATATTCTGCTTTGGTGGAAGATTTAGAGACTGATTCATGTTTCTTGCATTTCCAAGAGATAGGGGCATCTCCTAAAAACATACACCAACCAGTAATAGACTTCCTTGTGTCAAGACATCGAACTCAATAAACAATTGTTGTGTGCTTGAAGTTGTATTGTTGCACCTTTAGGAAAGAAAAGACCATGGCTAGGAGTGGCTAGCAAATATTTAATGATTCATTGTACTACTGTAAGATGCAAGTGTCTAGGAATTTGCATGAAGTTATTGACTGTGTGGACAACAAAAGAGATATCAAGTCTTCTGATGATTAGATAAATGAGACTTCCAACCAGTTTTCTATATAAAGTTAGGTCTTGTAGGAGTTCACCTTTATCCCATCTTAACTTGACATTAACCTCCATGGGAGTGTCAATCGTAGTTGTAGTGGTGAGACTAGCTAGTTAAATTAGACCCTAAGTATATTTGTGTTGAGTGACAAAGATGCCTTTTTGTTGGAACCATACTTCTAATCCTAAGAAAGAAGTGAGTTGTCCAAGATCTTTCATGTGGAAAGTTGTATGCAGCTATTGTTTGATTGTCGTGATAGCCTCTTGATCTAAGCCAGTGACAATAATGTCATCCACATAAACAAGGAGGATCACAATTCCTTTTAAGGTCCTTTGTAGAAGGAGAGATGGATCATAGCTACTTTGGATGAAGGAAAAGCCAAGTAGTGTTGCGCTAAACTTTTCAAACCACATTCTTAATGCCTGTTTTAATTCATACAAAGAACGTTTTAGCTTGCAAACAATATTAGGTAATGGTGAGGGCAAAATAGTAGGAAGTGAGGTCACCATGAAGGAAGGAATTTTTGACATCTAGCAGGTGAATTTATCAAGATTCAGATGCAGTAATGGCAATAATAGTCCTCACAGTAGTCATCTTGGCCACCAGTGCAAAGGTCTCTTCATAATCTAGGCTAAATTCTTGCTTATTTCCAAGAACAAACCAATCTAGCCTTGTATCGATCTATTGATCCATCTGAATGCAGCTTTATAGTGAATACAAATTTACTGCCAAGAGGTTTAACCAATGGAGGACATGGAACAATGTCCCATGTCTGATTTTCCACTAGTGCAAGAAGTTTAGTTTCTATAGCATCCTGCCAACATTTATGCTCCATTGCCTATTTATATGAAGAAGGAATAGGAATAGATGGTAAAGTTGTTGTCAAAGATAAAGGTTCGGAAAACCATACTTTTCTTGTGGTTTATGAATGCAAGTACTGCGACGTAAAGGTGTTGGTTCTAGTTGAAGGGCTGGATCAACAGTCGAAAAATGATTGGGAGGTGGTCTTGGAGGGATTGAAGGCTGAATTGGTGGAACATTTGGACGTCTTTCGTAGACCATGAAAGGAGGACAAGCTTTTTCTTCTACAAAATGGTTAGGAAACAATGGCAAAACTGATTATGATGTAGAAGAGTGAGTGTCTTGGTTAGTAGCAAAAAAATATGCATCTTCTTGAAAGATGACATTTCTAGAAACCTAAATCCTATGTAAATGAGGATCATAGCATATAAAACCTTTTTTATGGGCTGAGTAACCAAGAAAAACACATTTAACAAATTGAGCTATGAGTTTGGTGCATTCTAGTTGCTAAAGGTGAACAAAACAAACACAACCAAAGGTGCAAAGAGTGGAATAATTGGGTGGCTTACCGAATCGCCTTAAGAAAGGGGAATCATTGTTTAAGGCTAGAGAAGGAAGTCGATTAATGAGGTGGACAACAATTGAGAGAGCTCCACACCAAAAACAGTAGGGCACAAAGGAGTCTAACATTAAGGTACAAACAACATCAAGAAGATGGTGGTTTTTTCTTTTGGCTACCCCATTTTGTTGGTGTGTGGAAGGACACGACCTTGAGATAA